>NC_047505.1:51456549-51469140 GCF_902827115.2 Pseudochaenichthys georgianus | reverse complement strand
AGAAGAAGAGAAGAAGAAGAAGAAGAAGAAGAAGAAGAAGAAGAAGAAGAAGAAGAAGAAGAAGAAGAAGAAGAAGAAGAAGAAGAAGAAGAAGAAGAAGAAGAAGAAGAAGAAGAAGAAGAAGAAGAAGAAGGAAAACAAAGGCCGTTTTTAATCAATAGCTAATATATATATATATATTTTTAGAACAAAACTAAATCAAAACATTGCACAGATAAAATTGCTGGGGTTTAAAAAAAGAGTGGATATATTTCATCTGATTTTTTTCTTCTGTTCAACTTTCTTTTCTGTAAGTGAGCAGCTTATCTGTTTATTTTAGATATGAAACCTGCAAGATGTTGAACTTTAGCTGTTCATAAATAAATAAGTTTTTAAAAGGTGACTCGAAGCATGAAGCTAAAGGTCTTCACGCACGTAACAAAGTCGATTTAAAGTCGAGCCACAAGGACAGCATTCTATAAGCTTAAATGAACTGATAGCATAAACCCTCAACAAGTTAAAAAACATTTTCCTCTTTTGGAAAACTTTCACTCTTACTTTAAGTAATACATGGAGACAAGAAGAGCCGCAGATAAAGCCACAGCTTGGATACAAAGCATCGGATTAAAGAGGAAGGAGTACATGGAGAGCAGGAGCGAGGGAAGGAGGAGAGGAAACAGGAAGTGGGCCACCTTGTCCAGCTTCCTCTCCTCAGACCTCCAGGCCTTCGGAGAGCTAACCCCATTCAGGGGAGCCACACGTTACAGACGGAGAACACGCTCAAAGCTGCAACCAGAATACTCACTGAGACGAAATACTGTGAACACAGCGGGTTAAAATAAACTGCGTTCGATGGCTGACACAAACATGAAGGTAAAACACATTTAAGGAAGGATTTATACTCGTGGAAATATCCAGTAGTGAATATAAAGTACATTTAGTCAAGTACAGAGATGGGAGAAGTACTCAGATCTTGCAGTTTAGTAAAAGTAGAAGTACTCAGATCTTGTTCTTGAGTAAAAGTAGAAGTACTCAGATCTTGCACTTCAGTAAAAGTAGAAGTACTCAGATCTTGTTCTTGAGTAAAAGTAGAAGTACTCAGATCTTGTACTTTAGTAAAAGTAGAAGCACTCAGATCTGCAATTCAGTAAAAGTAGCAGTACTCAGATCTTGTACTTGAGTAAAAGTAGAAGTACTCAGATCTTGTTCTTGAGTAAAAGTAGAAGTACTCAGATCTTGTACTTGAGTAAAAGTAGAAGTACTCAGATATTGCACTTCAGTAAAAGTAGAAGTACTCAGATCTTGTACTTGAGTAAAAGTAGAAGTACTCAGATCCTGTACTTGAGTAAAAGTAGAAGTACTCAGATCTTGCACTTCAGTAAAAGTACTCAGATATTGCACTTCAGTAAAAGTAGAAGTACTCAGATCTTGTACTTGAGTAAAAGTAGAAGTACTCAGATCTTGTACTTGAGTAAAAGTAGAAGTACTCAGATCTTGTTCTTGAGTAAAAGTAGAAGTACTCAGATCTTGTACTTGAGTAAAAGTAGAAGTACTCAGATCTTGTACTTGAGTAAAAGTAGAAGTACTCAGATCTTGTTCTTGAGTAAAAGTAGAAGAACTCAGATATTGCACTTCAGTAAAAGTAGAAGTACTCAGATCTTGTACTTGAGTACAAGTAGAAGTACTCAGATCTTGTACTTGAGTAAAAGTAGAAGTACTCAGATCTTGTACTTGAGTAAAAGTAGAAGTACTCAGATCTTGTTCTTGAGTAAAAGTAGAAGAACTCAGATATTGCACTTCAGTAAAAGTAGAAGTACTCAGATCTTGTACTTGAGTAAAAGTAGAAGTACTCAGATCTTGTACTTGAGTAAAAGTAGAAGTACTCAGATCTTGTACTAGAGTAAAAGTAGAAGTACTCAGATCTTGTACTTGAGTAAAAGTAGAAGTACTCAGATCTTGTACTTGAGTAAAAGGAGAAGTACTCAGATCTTGTACTTGAGTAAAAGTAGAAGTACTCAGATCTTGTACTTGAGTAAAAGTAGAAGAACTCAGATATTGCACTTCAGTAAAAGTAGAAGTACTCAGATCTTGTACTTGAGTAAAAGTTGAAGTACTCAGATATTTTACTTGATACAAAGTAGAAGTACTCAGATATTGTACTTAGGTAAAGGTAGAAGTACTCAGATCTTGTACTTAGGTAAAAGTAAAAGTACCAGAGTGTAGTAATACTCTGTCCTGCATTCAAAATGTTCCTCAAGTGAAAGTAGAAAAGTATTCTCATCAGAATATAGTGAAAGACAGTAAAAGTAGTCGTTGTGCAGATTGGTCCATTTCAGAATAATATATATGATGTGTTTTATAATGATTGATCATGAACGTGTTCTCAAAGCTGGTGAAGGTGCAGCTAGTCTGAAGTACTTTGTAGACTGCAGGGTAGCTGGTGGATTTACTCCAGGTGGAACTAAAGTCTGATTTAACACTTGATTAGATTTCACATCATTCATCCAGATCTGTGAAGTAACTAAAGGGATTAAATACATGCAGTGGAGGAAAAGTACAAAGTAGCAAAAAATGGAGATACTCAAGTAAAATACAAGTAACTCAAAATTGTACTTAAGTACAGTACTTGAGTAAATGTACTTAGTTACTTTACATCACTGGTCAAGTATTGTACTTAAGTATTATTTTGAGTATTAACATGTTCTGCTACATTTTCTACTCCACCACAGTTCAGAGGCAACATATTGTTTTACTTTATTAATAGTGTATTGTTCAATAATATGTATACTGTAGGGACTCAATGATTCAGTTACGAGTTTAAATAATATATATATATCTGCATACACATTTCAAACATTGTCCCAAATGGTTTGAATAGAGAATTATGTAATGTTAATCTGACCAGCTGTAATTGTGATTGTCTGCCTCACTTTTATGATACTACACGTTTTGGATAACTTTAAAAAAATGATTCTCTCGAATAGAAATGGATTAGTTTTGATGTGAACGTAGTTTTTGTCAATCTTTAAGAAGTGCTTTTAATGTGAAATTGTAAAACAAGCTAAGAATTGTCGCCCCATACTGCATACTCATCCCTCGCTGCTGTGGGGCTTTTCTAAATCTGAAGTGTTGGGATGATGATGTGGGAGAAACACTTCCTAACAAGCCACTTCAGTCCCGGCTGCGATGCAGAAACAGGCGGCCATGTTTTCCCTCATGCTTTTGTTCCATTTCTTTTTTGGCAATCACCCAGGTGGCTTTGAGGTGCTAATTAGACAGTGTTGATTAAAACCAGCTGTGCATAATTTGGGCTATTATTGGATGATCACCCGAGACGAGGAGAGAGAAGGAAAAGAGAGGAAGAGAGATCAGCGTTTCACTGCAGACACAGTACCATCAGCCTCTAATCAAGTCGTACAAAGGAGAGGGGACATGACGGCAATTACACCTGGTTTCAAAAAGCAGTCGGTATCTGGATACGTAAATGCATGTCAAGTAAAATGCGTTGGCCCTGGATCTTTGCCAGGTATAAAGACACATATATACATCTGAACATGAGCAGGAGAGGACTCTTTAAAGTAGAGACACTACATACTGATATACACCTGAACATCAGCAGGAGAGGACTCTTTAAAGTAGAGACACTACATACTGATATACACCTGAACATCAGCAGGAGAGGACTCTTTAAAGTAGAGACACTATATACTGATATACACCTGCACATCAGCAGGAGAGGACTCTTTACAGTAGAGACACTACATACTGATATACACCTGAACATCAGCAGGAGAGGACTCTTTAAAGTAGAGACACTACATACTGATATACACCTGAACATCAGCAGGAGAGGACTCTTTAAAGTAGAGACACTATATACTGATATACACCTGAACATCAGCAGGAGAGGACTCTTTAAAGTAGAGACACTACATACTGATATACACCTGCACATCAGCAGGAGAGGACTCTTTACAGTAGAGACACTACATACTGATATACACCTGAACATCAGCAGGAGAGGACTCTTTAAAGTAGAGACACTACATACTGATATACACCTGAACATCAGCAGGAGAGGACTCTTTAAAGTAGAGACACTACATACTGATATACACCTGAACATCAGCAGGAGAGGACTCTTTAAAGTAGAGACACTACATACTGATATACACCTGCACATCAGCAGGAGAGGACTCTTTAAAGTAGAGACACTACATACTGATATACACCTGAACAACAGCAGGAGAGGACTCTTTAAAGTAGAGACACTACATACTGATATACACCTGCACATCAGCAGGAGAGGACTCTTTACAGTAGAGACACTACATACTGATATACACCTGAACATCAGCAGGAGAGGACTCTTTAAAGTAGAGACACTACATACTGATATACACCTGAACATCAGCAGGAGAGGACTCTTTAAAGTAGAGACACTATATACTGATATACACCTGAACATCAGCAGGAGAGGACTCTTTAAAGTAGAGACACTACATACTGATATACACCTGAACATCAGCAGGAGAGGACTCTTTAAAGTAGAGACACTACATACTGATATACACCTGAACATCAGCAGGAGAGGACTCTTTAAAGTAGAGACACTACATACTGATATACACCTGAACATCAGCAGGAGAGGACTCTTTAAAGTAGAGACACTACATACTGATATACACCTGAACATCAGCAGGAGAGGACTCTTTAAAGTAGAGACACTACATACTGATATACACCTGAACATCAGCAGGAGAGGACTCTTTAAAGTAGAGACACTACATACTGATATACACCTGAACATCAGCAGGAGAGGACTCTTTAAAGTAGAGACACTACATACTGATATACACCTGAACATCAGCAGGAGAGGACTCTTTAAAGTAGAGACACTACATACTGATATACACCTGAACATCAGCAGGAGAGGACTCTTTAAAGTAGAGACACTACATACTGATATACACCTGAACATCAGCAGGAGAGGACTCTTTAAAGTAGAGACACTACATACTGATATACACCTGAACATCAGCAGGAGAGGACTCTTTAAAGTAGAGACACTACATACTGATATACACCTGAACATCAGCAGGAGAGGACTCTTTAAAGTAGAGACACTACATACTGATATACACCTGAACATCAGCAGGAGAGGACTCTTTAAAGTAGAGACACTACATACTGATATACACCTGAACATCAGCAGGAGAGGACTCTTTAAAGTAGAGACACTACATACTGATATACACCTGAACATCAGCAGGAGAGGACTCTTTAAAGTAGAGACACTACATACTGATATACACCTGAACATCAGCAGGAGAGGACTCTTTAAAGTAGAGACACTACATACTGATATACACCTGAACATCAGCAGGAGAGGACTCTTTAAAGTAGAGACACTACATACTGATATACACCTGAACATCAGCAGGAGAGGACTCTTTAAAGTAGAGACACTACATACTGATATACACCTGAACATCAGCAGGAGAGGACTCTTTAAAGTAGAGACACTACATACTGATATACACCTGAACATCAGCAGGAGAGGACTCTTTAAAGTAGAGACACTACATACTGATATACACCTGAACATCAGCAGGAGAGGACTCTTTAAAGTAGAGACACTACATACTGATATACACCTGAACATCAGCAGGAGATGACTCTTTAAAGTAGAGACACTACATACTGATATACACCTGAACATCAGCAGGAGAGGACTCTTTAAAGTAGAGACACTACATACTGATATACACCTGAACATCAGCAGGAGAGGACTCTTTAAAGTAGAGACACTACATACTGATATACACCTGAACATCAGCAGGAGAGGACTCTTTAAAGTAGAGACACTACATACTGATATACACCTGAACATCAGCAGGAGAGGACTCTTTAAAGTAGAGACACTACATACTGATATACACCTGAACATCAGCAGGAGAGGACTCTTTAAAGTAGAGACACTACATACTGATATACACCTGAACATCAGCAGGAGAGGACTCTTTAAAGTAGAGACACTACATACTGATATACACCTGAACATCAGCAGGAGAGGACTCTTTAAAGTAGAGACACTACATACTGATATACACCTGAACATCAGCAGGAGAGGACTCTTTAAAGTAGAGACTACTACATACTGATATACACCTGAACATCAGCAGGAGAGGACTCTTTAAAGTAGAGACACTACATACTGATATACACCTGAACATCAGCAGGAGAGGACTCTTTAAAGTAGAGACACTACATACTGATATACACCTGAACATCAGCAGGAGAGGACTCTTTAAAGTAGAGACACTACATACTGATATACACCTGAACATCAGCAGGAGAGGACTCTTTAAAGTAGAGACACTACATACTGATATACACCTGAACATCAGCAGGAGAGGACTCTTTAAAGTAGAGACACTACATACTGATATACACCTGAACATCAGCAGGAGAGGACTCTTTAAAGTAGAGACACTACATACTGATATACACCTGAACAACAGCAGGATAGGACTCTTTAAAGTAGAGACACTACATACTGATATACACCTGAACATCAGCAGGAGAGGACTCTTTAAAGTAGAGACACTACATACTGATATACACCTGAACATCAGCAGGAGAGGACTCTTTAAAGTAGAGACACTACATACTGATATACACCTGAACATCAGCAGGAGAGGACTCTTTAAAGTAGAGACACTACATACTGATATACACCTGAACATCAGCAGGAGAGGACTCTTTAAAGTAGAGACACTACATACTGATATACACCTGAACATCAGCAGGAGAGGACTCTTTAAAGTAGAGACACTACATACTGATATACACCTGAACATCAGCAGGAGAGGACTCTTTAAAGTAGAGACACTACATACTGATATACACCTGAATATCAGCAGGAGAGGACTCTTTAAAGTAGAGACACTACATACTGATATACACCTGAACATCAGCAGGAGAGGACTCTTTAAAGTAGAGACACTACATACTGATATACACCTGAACATCAGCAGGAGAGGACTCTTTAAAGTAGAGACACTACATACTGATATACACCTGAACATCAGCAGGAGAGGACTCTTTAAAGTAGAGACACTACACACTGATATCAATTATCGTTTTTTTATTGTTAAAAGTTGAACTGCTGAAAGTCTTCAATATAAAAAACTCTGCAGAGATCCAGAACCTTGTATGTCAGAGGCTTGTGAAAACAATGTGAAGACAGCGCTGGTGTGTCCTCACGCCGGACATATTTCTCACCACGTCGAGCTGCTAGGCCGTTGCCATGACATCCTGACTGACAGCTGTCACTGTATGTGTGTTGGTGTGTACTGTATGTGTGTGTGTGTGTGTGTGTGTGTGTGTGTGTGTGTGTGTGTGTGTGTGTGTGTGTGTGTGTGTGTGTGTGTGTTGGTGTGTACTGTATGTGTGTGTGTGTGTGTGTGTGTGTGTGTGTGTGTGTGTGTGTGTGTGTGTGTGTGTGTGTGTGTGTGTGTGTGTGTGTGTGTGTGTGTGTGAGAGGGTGTGTGGGCTGACATGTGTGATGCATTGTAACAAATGACATGTCAAGTGGGAGCAGGGGGGATGCCACGGAGACATCGTTGTCATGTGTAGGCGAAGGTTGGATGAAGAGGGCGAAGGGGATGATGGGAAGGAGAGAAACGAGGAAGACGAGTTAAATCTAACCCAACGAGAGGAAGAAGAGCAGGAGCAAAAATGTTTTAGAGGGAAGCGAGGAAAATCACTTAGTAAATCAAAACATGAGCGACAGCATGATGGTGCCATCTGAGGTCCTTTCTGCATTTATTAAATATGAATCATTTAAAACATAATTGTAATTAAATGTCGTTCAACAGATCAGATACGTTACAGATCGTAAATTGGGAAATTATTTCGTTCCGGCAGCATGGAAATAAGTTCATATAATAAAATAACTAATAAACATATATCGTAAATGGCATAGCAACAATGTGAAAATGAGATACATCTGACGCTCTGACACACCAACACATGAGCAACGACATGATGGTGCCTTCTAATAGTAATAATAAATAATACATTTTAATTTATATAGCGCTTCTCATCTGCCAAGACACATCTCGAAGCGCTAATCTGTTTATAGCAAGGTCATTTCTGCATGAATTAAATATTAATCAGACTAACTTAAAACATAATTGTAATTAAATGTCGTTCAACGGATCAGATACGTTACTGATCCTTCATTGGGAAATGATTTTGTTCCAGCAGCATGTAATAAAATAACTAATAAACATACAGTATATCGTAAATTAAATAATGAAATCTGACGCAAAGAGAGGAAGAAGTTATGAACTGAGACTCGGGACCCAAAAGCAGGACTCGGAGACAGTTGTCCACAAATAGAAAGTAGTTAAATAGCAACAACTAAGTCTTACTTCAAAACAAAACTCACTTGAGAAAAGGTATATTTCTCAAAGTAAAGTTTCAGGAGTCAAAAGGCCCAGGTTCTCACGACACGAAACATAACGAACTGACAAGGGAACAAGGGCTATTTATAGGTGAGGGGGATGGGCACAGGTGAAAACAGGGCAGGGCCAAGCAATCTCACGGGCGGGAAACACACAAAGGCAGGAAATGTGGGATCTGGAATGAGAGGGAAGGATTACTTTCAAAATAAAAACAGGAAGTGACAAGATCACAACACAAGACTAGAGTAAAAAACATAACTTAACCGAACATAACTGTCGAGTCACAACAAGAAGAGCGGGAGGAAGAGATCACACTTAGAAACACCAACACGTGAGCAACAAATTGAAGGTGCCATGTCAACTGGTTTATAGCAAGGTCATTTCTGCATTTATTAAATATTAGTCAGACTTGTTTAAAAAATACTTGTAATTAAATATTGTTCAACAGATCAGATACGTTACTGATCCTTAATTGGGAAATTATTTACAATAGGTATATCTCCAGACTCCCATCCGAAGCAATACTATTGGAATATTCTGTAAATAAACAGCTTCAAACTTTCTTCAATGCACATTTTCTTTTTTTGTTCGATGGAGTTTGATCTTGCAATAATTCCATTACAGCAGATGGCGATTAAGATGGCCGCCGTGTCTCTAGTTTCTCTCCAACTTTGCATTTTTTGTTGCATTGTTCGAGGGACTTAAGATTTTCATTGCCATATCTACACTGTATGACAATAAAGCCCTTGAACTTAACTACTATAGTTGTAGATACAATTGTTTCTGCTCATGATAATAGGAATCTTTAGGCAGTGGCGGACTGGGACTTAAAATCAGCCTTGGGACTCTCGACCGGCCCACTTCGGTACCGCCGGCCCACCTCGGTACCGCAAGTAAATACCGCTAGTAAATTGTCGACGGGGGGTGCTAGTGACTGGCCCACCTTCCGGGCCCACTTCATTACTGGCCCATCGGGATTAGTCCCGAACGTCCTGATGGCCAGTCCGCCACGGTCTTTAGGTCATCTTTAGGTTATTGATTCGTAAAAAGGTATAATAAGTTTACCTCTGAGTAATTGGCCTCATTGGGTTTTAATAAAGTATTTTGAAATCATTGCAGAACAACCTCTCTGAACATTAACGATGGATGGTTGAACTCAGAGTTTTACAGATTAAAAATGTGGTGTACCACAAGGGTCAATCTCAGGCCTATCCTCTGATTCGAAGAACAGCGCATTAACCCACTGCGCCACACGCCTCCCATCGCCAAATGTGTCCTTAATCAAACCCGCGACTTCAGATCTGTCCGACAGAACTCCAGATTTGTCCTTGCTCCCAGTTATTTTAATTACAGCCTGCTATTACATTTTTAAAAATACATTTAGCTTACTTTGTCCGCTTTTGCAGTCTGAATGATGGAGTTTCCGAGTACTTTTATTTTGAAATCACTTCCGAGAGTTTCGCCCCGCCCCTCGCTCCAATGAGACCATTTAGTAAGGTAGAAAGCAAAAAGGCCTCTCAAACGCTCTTCCGTTTACGTGTTTAATAAAGAAAAACAATTGGACGGTAGATACACGGATTATCCACAAATACTGGATTTGTTCTTCTTTTGTCAGAGCATATTTCTTATCGATTGCTGTCGAGTTGTAAGGAGGATAAAAAACCTCTTATTAAATAAATTGCCTGCACTCGCTTTAATGGGTTTTAAATGAGAGCAGTTATCCATCCATTTAGCCTCAGGACATATATAGGTCTTTACCTGAATGTCCTCTGCAAAGCCAGTATGTCATTATGAGTTATCTAGTGCACACATGTGCTACACTTCCGTAGGGCTATATTCCGATTTAGCGAAAACAAATCCTGTGAAAAGACCCAAACCAGCAATGTGTTTGTCCTTCTCCCAATAGTTCGAAACAAAGAGACTACTTTCACAACTTAATATATATTTATGACTTTATTTTTATTAATATTTATGAGTATAATGTCTGCACTTATGTCTGCCACTAGGTACATTTTAGACTTTTTAATGTAAAACAATTTCTGGTGAGTGTTGTTTTTTTGTCAGTGGCAAAGACAAATTACCATTTTATGTCAATTGAATGAACATAATGTTATCTCAATCTGAGTCTGAACTTGATAATGGATTATAATACTAAGTAGGTACACTTCCTGTCTGTTTAGGTCATTTAACATACTTTTAAATTAAGATAAAAATGCTCCTTTAGACAAAAATCATGTTTTTATTATAAAATTATAAAATTCAATAACATGCTTTAACCACCAGGTGTCCCTTTCTATCAGCTGTGCACCTTTATGGTGTAAATACAGCCTATCTACCAATTGGATCAAATATAAAAGTCAGCCGAATTAGTGTTGATACTGCAAGGAGACGTATTGTGTGAAAAGAAATGTAAGATGTTGTTTAATTGCTTATATATTTAAGATCCACGTCACGTTTTGGTGGCAGTTCTTCCTGTTTGTCTAGAAGTCTTCTCATCAGGGCTCTATAAATAGAGAACTACGGCAGATATGTAATATTTAATGCAGCCGAACCGTGTATTACAATGCCGTTATGTGATGACTTTCAAAGAGAAAAGCAAGCACACTCGGAATAAATTATTATTTTATTTTTAAAAAACGTTTTCAGATTTCACATCACAAAAACAACAAATCCCAGCATACATTGCGGCTAAACCATCCAATCACCGAGCTGAGGATCTTGCCTACGTCTGTTTCCGGTTTCGTTTATGACGGATGTATTTTGTTATACACACATTCCTTCACATTTACATTTTAATTTACATTAAAGTATTTTGTGAGGCCTTCTAACATGTTTTTAAATATAACTACGGTTGTAGTTGAAGAGTTTGTGAATGAACATGAACCGAAGCTGTTGCCTGGCAACGCAATCGCACAACGTCACGTCCGTTAATTCCACATCCACACGCATGGATTAACATTGATTGAATACATTAACGTAGCCTTTGTTTCTGCTAAAAGAGGTGTCGACCAGCTGGGGCAACAAGAAAATCGGCATAATCGAGTGTCACTATTAAAAAATAAATCATTATTATATTAATATTGACAATAACAACCGACCGTCGGGGTAGCATTTGCTTGGCATTTCCGGTTATTTCTCCACTGGTTAACAATACCGTGTAACTGTCACGTTTGAAGGGATGAAATCGTGACATCTTCACGTCTCCCAGCGTGGTACATCATCACATGTTCACGTCTTGCCGTGATATCAGGTTGAACGTAAGGCTTCAAAACCACAAACGATGGGTTGTGTCATGTTGACTCTGTCCACTACTTAAGTACAGTCTATGATTGTCCATTCATTCATCACAGAGATATTGATCCTTACCAACGTGTTTGCAAGCGCCTGATAGGCCAGTGGTTCCTAACCTGGGGGGCGCGCTCCCCTCGGGGGGGCGCCAAAGATCGCAGGGGGGGAAATCATAAAACATAGTCATTGTCCATGCCGGTTTCAGTTGGATTATTTGTCACAGTTGCTCCGATCAGATCGGTCTCCTCCATTTGTAGATTATTTACGACTTTTGAATCCACACAAACACATCGGCTAATTCCAGTTTACTTTGAGCATGTGTTTTAAACAGTTTAATCTCTTTGTGAATTGTGTCCACTTGCGCCGTCCTTTCATTTCTTCATACAGCGGGAATCCAAATGAATGGATCCTGAGTCCAATAACCATCAAAGTCGCTCCAATAGTGCTCCTTAGCTACGCTTTCATCCTCCTTTAACAAAATACTTCACTTTCATCCAGTTTGTGACAGTTGTTGTAGCATTTTGAGACTTTGAAACTTTAATTACCGCTGTTGCGCCCCCCCTTGAGTGTGTGTGGGGGGGCGCAACTTCCAACAGGAGTCATTTGGGGGGGCTCTTGGGAAAAAAGGTTGGGAACCCCTGTGATAGGCTAATAGCCTATTGTTTGTTAAATCAAAGTCACTGAGGAACATTTTCCAATCAAGAAACAACAACAGAGCACAGGTAAAGCTCCTCGGATTGAACATGGGGAAAGAGTTTCTGTTCCAAACCGCAGAAGCCTCTCCTCTGCTGACGATCAAACTCTCTCCTTCTCTAAAAGCGAGATCTTCTTTTCGGTGAAATATGTCAGA
>NC_047505.1:51431549-51446549 GCF_902827115.2 Pseudochaenichthys georgianus | reverse complement strand
TCTCCACTTATTGCTTTCTTTCTTTCTTTCTTTCAGTCTTTATTTCGAACAGATTAAAAAATAACAAATGTGAACAACAGAATACCGTATTGTTATAATACAGTATTTATCCACATTCATGGTAATATTTCTATATTCAACAAAAAAAAAGTCTTCATATTAATAATAATAAATCATATGTGTCCGAAAGGGAGTAGGAGGAAGCACATGCTTATTAATTCCCACCCCTTACTTGATCAATGATTGTCCTTTAAATCATTATGCAAGTTATTCCTACATACATTTACATTTATACATACATATACAATACTTTCTCATCTTCACTCACCTTTCTTCATTCTCATATTTGTCCAAAAAAGTGTTTCTGTACATCCTTTTAAACTGAATTATGCTTTGTTTTAACTCCTGCTCCAAACGATTCCATAAAACCCACAGATTGATAAACTCATACTTCTCAGAGTTGTTCTGACCTTGAGTTGTTTAAAATGTAGATTTCCTCTCAAATTATACCCACCCTCTCTGTCTACAAACAATGTAAATATTTGAACTTAATATCATTTAGATTTACCCAAAACATGAACATAATGAGCTTTTTGAAGATGGATGTGATGGCAGGGCTGCATTAGATTGATTTATGAGCAGAGCCCAGTTCCTCTGCACCGCCGAGCTGAACCGGTAGCAGAGGTTGGCCTTGATTTCCCCGTGGGTTTATCCCTCCATTACACTGCGAGATGACGAGCCTATAACTGTCAAACTCTCCTCGCAATTACAGCAGCGCAGGAGAGAGGAGAGAGGAGAGAGCAGAGAAGTCCTGCAGCTCTTCAACACATTCCTGCCGGTTATTAAACTGATAAACACAGCCATACCCGGCTAGCGTGCTGACGTGTGAGCCGGGATTTCAGTTTCATGGCAGTCTGAACATCTGAGAGAGGAGTCACTGAGTCATTAGCACTTCCCCAGACTTTCTCCCTCTGTGTGTCTACAGCCGGCGTGCTGATGAGCAGAGAGGTGCTAACATTTAATGAGCTAGCACTTTTAGAAGCTATCTGTGTGAGGTGTGTGTCTCCAAGCTGGTGGAGCAGTGAAACCCTGGTGCTGTGTCTTAATACTTCTGTGCTTTCTTTTGCTGCTTTGCTGGTTCTGATTGCTGTAGTGTATAGTATAGCAAAATGCACTTTAAGTACCAGGATGATGATCCCAAAAACTCTCAAAAAGTCAGTGTGGAACACTCAACGGCTGCCTTCTTTGCTACGTTACAGAAGCTACCAACCAGCCGCCATTGAGGTTGCTCAGGTGAACACATCCATCCATCCATCCATCTTCTCCCGCTTATCCGTGGTCGGGTCGCGGGGGTAGCAGTTCCAGCAGAGAGCCCCAAACTTTCTTTTCCCTGGCCACATCAACCAGCTCTGACTGGGGGATCCAGCGAAGAGATATAATCCCTCCACCTGGTCCTAGGTCTACCCCTTGGTCTCTTCCCAGCTGGACGTGCCTGGAACACCTCCCTAGGGAGGCGCCCAGGTGGCATCCTAACTAGGTGCCGAACCACCTCAACTGGCTTCTTTCGACGCGAAGGAGGAGCGGCTCAACTCCGAGTCCCTCCCTGATGACCGAACTTCTCACCTTATCCCTAAGGGAGACGCCAGCCACCCGGTGGAGGAAACCCATCTCGGCCGCTTGTATCCGCGACCTCGTTCTTTCGGTCATGACCCATCCTTCATGACCATAGGTGAGGGTAGGAACGAAAATGGCCCGGTAGACGGAGAGCTTTGCCTTCTGGCTCAGCTCCCTTTTCGTCACAACGGTGCGGTAAAGCGACTGCAGTACCGCTCCCGCTGCTCCGATTCTCCGGCCCATCTCACGCTCCATTGTTCCCTCACTCGAGAACAAGACCCCGAGATACTTGAACACAGGTGAACACAGCACTATACAAATAAAAGTTATACATGTGGTTTTCTTACTATATTTAAGTTATGTACCACTATATTGGTGTCAATAAGAAGCCAGAGCTTGGAGTTTTAGAGGGTTACATTAGTAGACTTCAATGATTTGCTGCCACGAATGATAGCATTGCTAGCTAGCTAACAGATGAAATAGATGTTAAGATTTAGCATCTGGTTTATCAACTGCTGATTCGATCTAAGCAGTTTTTGTGCAGTTTACTACGAAAAAATATTAACTAAAGGTATATTTTCCTTGTTTCCAAAATGGGGGACAGGAAATGAAAAGTGTGCAGAGGATTGTGGGTGTGACAGCATCAAATCAAGAAGGTTAGTCTAGGGTTAGCACTATTGGACGATTACTGCCAACAAGAGACAGGATGAAATCATGAATAGACACAAAAAGACCAAAACGAGACCCAAAAAGACCAACACCAGACACACAAAGACCAACACCAGACACACAAAGACCAACACCAGACACACAAAGACCAAAACGAGACACAAAGATATCAAAACGAGACCCAAAATACCAACACCAGACACAAAAAGACCAACACCAGACACAAAAAGACCAACACCAGACACAAAAAGACCAACACCAGACACACAAAGACCAACACGAGACACAAAAAGACCAAAACGAGACACAAAAAGACCAACACCAGACACAAAAAGACCAACACCAGACACACAAAGACCAAAACGAGACACAAAAAGACCAACACCAGACACAAAAAGACCAACACCAGACACCAACACCAGACACAAAAAGACCAACACCAGACACAAAAAGACCAACACCAGACACAAAAAGACCAACACGAGACACAAAAAGACCAAAACGAGACACAAAAAGACCAACACCAGACACAAAAAGACCAACACCAGACACAAAAAGACCAACACGAGACACAAAAAGACCAACACCAGACACAAAAAGACCAACACCAGACACAAAAAGACCAAAACGAGACCCAAAAAGACCAAAACGAGACACAAAAAGACCAACACCAGACACAAAAGACCAACACCAGACACAAAAAGACCAAAACGAGACCCAAAAAGACCAAAACGAGACACAAAAAGACCAACACCAGACACAAAAAGACCAACACCAGACACAAAAAGACCAAAACGAGACCCAAAAAGACCAACACCAGACACAAAAAGACCAAAACGAGACACAAAAAGACCAACACCAGACACAAAAAGACCAACACCAGACACAAAAAGACCAAAAGAGACCCCAAAAAGACCAACACCAGACACAAAAAGACCAACACCAGACACAAAAAGACCAACACGAGACACAAAAAGACCAACACCAGACACAAAAAGACCAACACGAGACACAAAAAGACCAACACCAGACACAAAAAGACCAACACCAGACACAAAAAGACCAACACCAGACACAAAAAGACCAAAACGAGACCCAAAAAGACCAACACGAGACACAAAAAGACCAACACCAGACACAAAAAGACCAACACGAGACACAAAAAGACCAACACCAGACACAAAAAGACCAACACCAGACACAAAAAGACCAACACCAGACACAAAAAGACCAACACCAGACACACAAAGACCAACACCAGACACACAAAGACCAACACCAGACACACAAAGACCAAAACGAGACCCAAAAAGACCAACACCAGACACAAAAAGACAAAAAGAGACACAACAACCCCAAAAAGAGAAACAAAAATACCATAAAGAGACACAAAAAGACCAAAACGAGACACAGAAAGACCAAAAAGAGACACAAAAATATCAAAACGAGAAACAAAAAGACCAACTCAAGACACACAAAGACAAAAAGAGAAACAAAAATACCAAAACGAGACACAAAAAGGACGAAAATATGCAGCCACTACAACAATCTAACAACTAGTGCATTGAGTTGCTGGTTTTATTGCGCAATAAGTCCATATTAAAAGATGTCATGGCAGAGCGGTTAAAGAACACCTACAGTAAATACATCCCTTAACATCCTCTGACAAAGGGCTCAGTGCTTGATATTTGAAGAGTCCTTCGGTATAATTCGAGGACGTGGATATTCAGACTTTTAAGAATCTTTCATGCTAACGCTTTAACTTTCTTTCCCTTAATGTCTTTGCACATTATTGCTCACAAAAAGTAATTATCGTGGGGCATCGGCGGTCACAACAACTCGAGCATCTTATGTAGGAAAAGCAATCAGTGGAATCCATATGATTAAATGCTGCTCAAACACAGGATGCAGGTCAGAGGTCAGGGGGTCCAGATCATGGTGCTGAAACCACGTACACTCCATTATACAATACTAACACACTCATCTGTTTCAGGAAGACGTTGTGTGACTCTGTAAAGTCCAGTTTGTGCCAATACTGATATGAACCTGAACATCAGCAGGAGAGGACTCTTTAAAGTAGAGACACTAGATACTGATATACACCTGAACATCAGCAGGAGAGGACTCTTTAAAGTAGAGACACTAGATACTGATATACAGCTGAACATCAGCAGGAGAGGACTCTTTAAAGTAGAGACACTAGATACTGATATACAGCTGAACATCAGCAGGAGAGGACTCTTTAAAGTAGAGACACTAGATACTGATATACACCTGAACATCAGCAGGAGAGGACTCTTTAAAGTAGAGACACTACATACTGATATACACCTGAACATCAGCAGGAGAGGACTCTTTAAAGTAGAGACACTAGATACTGATATACACCTGAACATCAGCAGGAGAGGACTCTTTAAAGTAGAGACACTACATACTGATATACACCTGGACATCAGCAGGAGAGGACTCTTTCAAGTAGAGACACTACATACTGATATACACCTGAACATCAGCTGGAGAGGACTCTTTAAAGTAGAGACACTGCATACTGATATACACCTGAACATCAGCAGGAGAGGACTCTTTAAAGTAGAGACACTACATACTGATATACACCTGAACATCAGCTGGAGAGGACTCTTTAAAGTAGAGACACTGCATACTGATATACACCTGAACATCAGCAGGAGAGGACTCTTTAAAGTAGAGACACTACATACTGATATACATCTGAACATCAGCAGGAGAGGACTCTTTAAAGTAGATTTGCCTTGCTTTGATAATTTCGGCTGCGATTCGCACAGAAAAAGAAATGGAGCATAAAACACTAATTTTGGACGCGATGTTGAATAGAGGTCAGAGTCTGCAGGGAGCAACTTCATCAGGTCAGGTTAACTTCAGAGGAGCTGCAGCTCTCACGTCACATGATACCTTCAACGCAGTTCAACAAAAAACTTTCTCAGACCATTTTATTACTTCTCTCGTTAAGATGTAAGTGGTCCGGATTCCAGACGCTTATAACATGGATCCGATCATTAAAACAAGAAATACATAATGTCGGTTCCTCAGGAAAACGTTACTTCAACGAGGAATAAGAAGAAAGACAATCTTGCACTCATGTACATTCTCAAATATATTGAAGTGACTGTTATTGTGTATATATTGATTGTTGTGTATCTTAATGTGTGCACATGTATGAATGTGTCTGTTGATTGTGTAGGATATACATATTTTATATATATTTGTATTTTTGTATTCGGGATTGTGGGAAACGGTATTCGATCTCTCTGTCTGTACACACAAACTGAAAGATTGCCATTAAAGTTGACCTTGACTGACTTGAATACTGCAAATCCTCGTATATTTAAGTGCAGACAAAAGCAATCGATCTTGGGATCCTATATTAAGATCATATATTAGATCACAGATCACACAAAAGAGTGTTTAAACCTTTTCACATTTGAACTACATCACACATTGTTATGCTTCTAGTAAATCCTTGTACTATGATATATGATCTTTTTAACTTTAATACATATTATTTTAACATAGTAGCATATCTGATACTGTATATGCGAAAGAGTCACGAGGCAAATTACTTGAGTCGTTAAACACAATCATCTCCTGACTTCATCATCAACATGTTGGAACAGAGTATTTCCAATGGGTAAAGACAATGTGCAACATTTGTAATTATTGATGAAACCCAAAGAAGAAGTTGTCACAGAAATGTCCCATTATTTTCTTTAACTAAAACTAAATGTTAGCTGGACTATTGCCAATGATTTAAGAGACATGGCTGTATGACAGAGTGTCTCATTTAGAAATAGTCCTTCAAATGTCATCAGTAGCCCCCAGGCTCTGGAACGACCTGCCCCCCCCCCCCCCCATGTCAAATTATCGCCCACTCTTCAAACTTTTAAGTCCCGCCTAAAGACCCACCTCTTTCCCTTCGCTTTCGAGTCAGTCTGACTACGCCTTTATGTGCCTTGTATTTATTCGTATGTGTGCCTTTTATCTATTCTTGTAATATTATATTGTATTATAATGTTATGTTCGTTGTGAAGCACTTTGGCAAACCCTCTGTTTTTAAAATGTGCTGTAGAAATAAAGTGGATTGGATTATAATCTAGAATAAACACAGGGATTTTAGCTTCTGCAGACCATTTACATGCACACAAACCTATAACACATCACAGGGAAGGCCCCAAAAGAATAATCTGGCCTCTTTAAATTAACAGATTATCATGAAAGTCACGTGACTGAACTGAGCGTCAGATCAGAAAGTGTTTTGCTGAATCAGAAGACATGTCGACTGCAGTGGGGTTTGAACCTTTGCCCCCCTGATCCGAACACCAACGCACTAACCCACTGCGCCACACGCCTCCCTGTTGTGTTCAAGACTTTCCTCCGTTTCCAAATGAACTCGGAGACTCAGTTTTGCAGTCATTGTAACTTAAGAGGGACGATGTAGTGTTTATATTTCCCATCAGATGGAGCTGTTCAGTATAAGTGAGAGAAGTTACACTTTAACTGTCATAACGAAGTGGCCATCAGGATGAAGAGTCAGCGAACATCAGAGGGGCTAATTATGAAGTCAATAAGGACATGCACTAAAACCAGATGCTGAAATAAGCTGTCAGGGAGATTTAAAGCAACAATATTTCTCTGAGTAATGTTAGAAATTAAAATCAATGTTTTTTAAATATACCGTCAGTTTAAATGCCGTTTTATACTGAAAAACCAGAAGTTCTTGTGCACAACCAGTTGTTAAGCTTTTATTCTGAAAATCCTTCATCTCCGGTTAGCATGAGGCTAATATACCATTTACTATAGAGGTGAATTTAGCAGCGATATGATATGATGTTGCACAGCGAAACCTACTGACTTCAACACTACAACTATAGACGTTGAGATATTATTATTGTTGGATAAGGTACAGTTTATTTGAGTACGTTATTGTTTACAGATGTGGGTAGCATGAGACAACATTCGGAACGACCGGAAACCAAACTGCTGTGAAGTATTTCCTGTATTTTTAGGAGTATTGATTACAGCGTTTAGAATGTGTTAAATTAAAAGTCATGAAAGAGTTAAGGAGGAGAAAAGGCGTGTTTAGATATATATTGAATGTGCAATGTCTGTATCCTCTGATATGCGTAACAATGGACATTGAAACGTGGAGAGCCGGCCCGCAGGGAGGAGCCAGCAGAGGATATATAAACAGCGCGACCTGAGGGGTACGGCCTCTTTCTCCGCTAGCGAGAGCCAGAGGACAGCTGCTTTTCTGTCGGACAATATCCTGTGTGTAACATTACCACGCTTTTTATTAATTAAAGTACCAATTTGAAATAATCTCAGAGACTCCATTTAGTCTCCTTTTTAAGCTTCTCTCCTGGACGCGAGAATAACCACACACAGATAACAGTAAAGAGATGTGAAAGTATCCAATTTCTTAAAGTCATTTCCTCTTCGTTCAGTTAAGCTGTGTGTAAAATATCTTTGAAATCTGTCATCTTATTTCCTGAATTGTAAATAAAACGTGTCAAAGTAAATCTCCTTCAGTGTCCAGTGAGCCTTTACATTTAACTACAAATCCCACAATGCAAAGCTTTGCCTGTACTTTGATATAACAGCTGCATTACAGTTATTTGAACTGGTGATGCGTAACGGGAATGACTCACAATTTACTGCATGACACGGAGCACTTATATATTTCATAGTGAGGCATGTTTTATGGGATCTGGTTTCTCATTTTACTTCAGTTGGAATTCATATTTTTAAGCAAAGAAACGGCACAGCTTATGTCACCTTTCAGTCACTGTCATCTTGACACCCTCTCAAAGCTGCAAATAAATCCCAGCATGCAACGCTGACGAGATCAGATCTGACAAGGAGAGAGCCCAAAGCACAAGATCTGCAAATATCACAGGTACACATCTGCTGCTACACACTTAACACACGTTTACATCATTGTTGCAGAGCCTTCCAACAACTCAAGATATGACTCACGTTCTGCCACAAGCTTTTCTACATCCTGCAAGTCTCTATCGATAGCATACACATCTAATGCTGCTCCAGCGAACACAATGAAAGATGCACGCAATGAGACGCACAGCATTGCTTTAACCCTCCTATTGTCTTCGCCCCCCCCCCCCCCCATCACCACATTTAATTTCACACCCTTTCAAACTGTACATATTGTGTCAGACTACTGGTACATGAAGAACTGCAGTACATATACAAAGAACAGGCACTGAACATGTGTTGCGTGTTCCAGGTGTGATCCATGCGGGGGGATGGGCACATAAGAGCGGGACGTGTGTCAAATGGTTCTGTGCGTGTGTGTGTGTGTGTGTGTGTGTGTGTGTGTGTGTGTGTGTGTGTGTGTGTGTGTGTATGTGTTCTGTGTGTGTGTGTGTGTGTGTGTGTGTGTGTGTGTGTGTGTGTGTGTGTGTGTGTGTGTGTGTGTGTGTTCCAGGTGTGATCCATGTGAGGGGATGGGCACATAAGAGCGGGACATGTGTCAAAGTGTTCTGTGTGTGTGTGTGTGTGTGTGTGTGTGTGTGTGTGTGTGTGTGTGTGTGTGTGTGTGTGTGTGCCAGGGGATTGGGCACATAAGGGGGGACGGACACATTACATTACATTACATTGCATTTAGCTGACGCTTTTATCCAAAGCGACTTACAATAAGTACATTCGACCAGGAAGACACAACCTTGAGGAAAACAGAATCATAAAGTACATCAGGTTTCATAGAGCCAAGCATTCAAGTGCTACTCAACTGGCTATAGATAAGCCAGTCCTTTATTAGTATATAAGTGCTTTGTTTGCAGATCTTTGTTAGTCATTCTATCGCTCGAAGTGGAGTCGAGAGAGATGAGTTTTCAGTCTGCGCCGGAAGGTGTGTAAGCTTTCTGCTGTCCTGATGTCAGTGGGAGCTCATTCCACCATTTTGGAGCCAGGATAGCAAACCCACGTGTTTTTGCTGATGGGAACTTGGGTCCCCCTCGCAGCGAGGGTGCAGCGAGTCGTTTGGCTGATGCAGAGCGGAGTGCACGTGCTGGGGTGTACGGTTTAACCATGTCCTGGATGTAGGAAGGGCCAGATCCATTCGCAGCATGGTACGTGAAGTGGATTCTAGCAGTTACCGGAAGCCAGTGGAGGGAGCGGAGGAGCGGCGTGGTGTGGGAACATTCAGGAAGGTTGAAGACCAGACGAGCCGCTGCATTCTGGATGAGCTGCAAAGGTCGGACGGCACATGCAGGGAGACCAGCCAGGAGGGAGCTGCAGTAGTCTAGGCGTGAGATGACGAGAGCCTGGACATGAGCCTGCGTCGATTTCTGGGTCAGCTGTGGGCGTATCTTCTAGAGTGTGTGTGTGTGTGTGTGTGTGTGTGTGTGTGTGTGTGTGTGTGTGTGTGTGGGTGTGTGTGTGTGTGTGTGTGGTGTGTGTGTGTGTGTGTGTGTGTGTGTGTGTGTGTGCCAGGGGGATTGGGCACATAAGGGGGGACGGACACATCTAGAGTGTGTGTGTGTGTGTGTGTGTGTGTGTGTGTGTGTGTGTGGTGTTGTGTGTGTGTGTGTGTGTGCGCATGTGGTGTGTTGTGGTGTGTGGTGTGTGTGTGTGTGTGGTGTGTGTGTGGTGTGTGTGCGCGTGTGTGGTGTGTGTGTGTGTGTGTGTGTGTGTGGTGTGTGTGGTGTGTGTGGTGTGTGTGTGTGTGTGTGTGTGTGTGTGTGTGTGTGTGTGTGTGTGTGTGTGTGTGTGTGTGTGTGTGTGTGTGTGTGTGTGTGTGTGTGTGTGTGTGCGCGTGTGTGTGAGAAGTTATGACTGATGAAAGTAGTAGATCGGTCAGATTTGACCCGAAGACAACAGGAGGGTGAAATAAATCCCAAACTACCAAAAGAACATGTAATGCATAGTGACTCCAGGGTGATTCATAATGACAACAACAGGATGCAAAACAATCACAAAGAGAGCAGAGCGACTCAAAGACGATGCAACACGACGACAGACGCAGCATTGATCCATAGATGCCAAACTACAACGAGGAGAAGCAACAAGGGAATGCAAAGTGACCCAAAGCGACTACGTTTAGATGCAAAACGTCTTCAAGGTGTTGAAAAATTACACAAATAGTTTCCAAACAATTATAAACAGATTAAAAAAATGGATGCAAAACGTCACAACACTTGCAAAAGGACAAAAGCCAGGTGCAACGTGGCTCCGAGCTGAAGCAGAAGGACTAACGATGGACGCAATGCAGTCGCAAAGAGACCGGAAAGAGAGAAAACATGACGACAAAAGATGCAAAATTGATATAGATACAAAAAGTGTAGACGCGAAATGACTGTAATGTAATGCAAACGGACCCGAAGAGACAGAACACTATTACAGATTGATGAAAAACGTGTTCAAGGTATTGAAACATTACACAAATAGATTCCAAACAAAAACAGAATTACTAGAAAAAGAGCATGTATACTAATGAAGGCACGTGCAAAGTAAAAAGAAATGGTTGAAAAATGTATACTACTAGAAGGATACATTACAAAACAATTATGCAAATTGGCTCCAAGGGAATTTAAATTGCCCCAAAACGATAAAAAAGACATGCCAAAAGGAGTAAGAGACATAACATGTAAGATGGATGCAAAGTTTATAAAACATACAAAGAATAGATGCAAAGACGACAAACTGATATGAAATGTTTGCTAAACTAAAAAGCACATCATTTCACTAAAACCCATCCACGCAGCAGCTTCATCAGATGCAGTCCAACGCAACAACTATATTCCTCCAATCAATCCCACTTATTAGCTAATGAGGTGTTATTACAGGAACACATCCATAAGAGCAATCCTACAGGGTCCAGCCCCCCCCCCCCCCTCCGTCGCCTATAGGGGGCTCGCGGCTCCATTGAGAAATCAGCAGCGGGTGGATCATGTTTTCACACACAGGCAGATGGACCGTTTAGGTTGTGTTTGGGTGAAGGGGGGGGGGGGGTGTGTAGTCATATCTGTGGGTGTCTTCTCCGCCTTGGAGTCTCTCTCTCTCTCTCTCTCTCTCTCTCTCTCTCTCTCTCTCTCTCTCTCTCTCTCTCTCTCTCTCTGACCCAAAAACTAGTCCGGAGCTGCTGCGTTTCTCTCTCCACCGAATAAGAAAAAGAAAAAGGATAATTCTGGCAGCTTACACACGCTCCGACTTACTGTACCCATACATCCTGATAAGGACGGAAAATAAAGACCGTAGCACTTTTTCAACAAATATTTACGACATGCACGTGACACTTTCCCCCAAAAGAGCTCGTGGAAATCTCTCCACATGCACCTCAAGTTGACAGCTGATTTGAGAAGTATGAAAAAGAAAGCCGCCGGCTGCTTACCTTCCTTTTTTAAGGCATTGATGATGGACTTCATTTTTAATCTCCTTTTCTTGCTACTCCCGCTTCACTGTTGGTTCATATCTCAGGACTTAGTGAGAGCCCTCTCAGCACGGCGGGCAGCGAGGATCCGCCGAGCGCAGCGCACATGATCCCGCTCACACCTTCCACTACCAGCGACCCCCTCCACTGACACACACACACACATGACTGCCATAAGCCCGCCTCTCACACACACCTCCCCTCTCTCCCTCTCCTCTGGCTCCCAGGAGAGAGAGGCTGCTCGGCTGCCTCAGCGGAGCGGGAACACTCAGGAAACAAAGTTGTGGCTTTTGTTGTAGTTGAGGTAAATGACTGAAAGTAGCGAGTGCAAAACATATCATTCGTACACGATAACTTCAGAGACACGTAAAGCATATGACAATAGATATTACACAACCTCAAAGAGATGCAAAATGACTATCTAGGCGCAAAGTGTCAAATATAGATGCCAAAGGAATACAAGGACGCAAAAGGACTGAAAGTGGACGCAAAACAACCACTGAGAATTATTATTATTATTGACTAACAGAAATGCCAAACTACTAAAATAATATGGCAAAATTACCCAAAAAAGACGCAAAACTACTTAAATGAGACACAAACATTATAAATAAAAGACGCACAACGTCTAAAACATGATGTAAAACAATCGCAAAGAGACCATGAGAAACAAATGGATGCAAAACGACTCCAAAGAGACGCCAAATAACTAAATATAGATTCAAACCATGTGAATGGGTCCAGGCGATACAATATGACTTGCTTTAAATAAATGCCAAGCCAATTAAAGGAAATGCAAAGTACAACAACAATATGCTTAATGTATCCAAGGAGATGCGACATGACTGAAAGTGGACGTCATAGTTCAGGTGTCTTGATATATTTAGCCTTTTCTCATCGTGGTAACTGGATGGATCCGTGTTTGCTGCAAAGGTCGTCACTTCATCATGTTATCCTCTCAGTAAGTGAGTCCATGAACACAACTGAACACGGATTACTCTCCGCATGTTTTAAAAGCTTCTCCATCAACACACCGATCAGATTTGGTTCCTGTTTGGAATCTAAAACCTCGTTCAGCCTCAGGTGTTTACAGGCGGATCATTTGCACACGTCACATGCATAAAACAAGACGAGAACAGAGGAAATAATACCTGACAGTGCAGATTGAAAACCCCAAGACGCACGCACACACGCACGCACACACACGCACGCGCGCGCACACACACACACGATATGAAACGCATGTCTCCATAACAACCATATTAAATTTTCCAACAACTGAACACATTTTTAAAGAATATTTCCTAATTTAGGTCGGCCTTTTTTAATTTGGATAATTGATAGCATGTTTATTTTTATGAATTCAGATATGTCAAACACATTTTTCAGTATTTTATTACATTTTTAATCTGTATTTTTGGTACACAGGGTTTTAAAAATGTACAGAAATTGTTATATTTTTTACATTTTTCATATATTTCAGTTAAATATAAATATTTTCCAGTATTTTGTGATTTTCTTATTGTGTGTTTCTTCTATAAACCTTATTTATTCAGTTTTAACTTACACATTTTGATAGTATTCTTTCCATATTAAATTTATCTTTTTCTACTAAACAGCTTGTTAGAAGATGTTGATATATTGTACATTTTTTAATAGTATTTTTCAGTTAAAGGTGGGGTAGGTAAGTTTGAGAAACCGGCTCGAGATACACTTGTTGTTATATTCCATGGAATGCTCTTAACATCCCGATAGCAATGAATATCTTAAAGGGAAATGGAAACACGTTTCAAACTGCTTTCCATGCGACAATATTCCCATTAGGAAATGTATTTATCTATTAGTCTATTTTCAATGTAAACAATCGAGATACGCAAATTTATTTTTTGAAATACGCGCCTAATGACCTTGGCGCTTCCATAGCTCCGGGACTTTCCCAGTGGACGTCACTGTGTACGGCTTCCTGGGCCAAAGCTCAATAACAAACAACATGGCGTGCAATGCACCAGTGGTTTCCAACAAAAGAAAACGTCGTCAGGAACGTATTGTGTTGCCCCAGGCTGCACACATGGTTTTTATACGAAGAAGGAAGAAGTACATTTCCATAGGCTGCCACTAACGGATGAGAAGCTGCTCAAAGCATGGCTTATTTCCATGAAGCGGTCCGATCCACCGCTGAATCAGTACGCGCGTGTGCAGGGCCGGCCCTGACCAATTTGCCGCCCTAGGCAAGATTTTAGCTGGCGCCCCCCCCCCCCCCCCCCCCCAAAAAAATGCAGACACTCACTATGATTCACACGTGCATGGTTGTGGCATGACCACAAAAACAAAGATATTAACACAAGATGTGTGCAACTGTATTTAGTTTCCTATCCATTTGAACATGATTTAAGTGGGGGGAGGGGGCTCCTCTAGGGGGTCCGGGGGCATGCACCCCGGAAAGACTTTATATTGAAGTTAAAAGCATCAATCTGGTGCACTTTGAGAGCAAGCATTAGGAGCTCTATGATAAATGCTCTCAACACCCATATGAAACAGAACTGGAAGCAGAGTTTTCTTTTTCTTTATGGATATTTTACAAATCACTCTCCTTTCAAACTGTATTCTTGTTTATTAATTAACTACTTTTTGTACTGTCAGTATTTTATACCTGTTTTTCACCTTTTCTCTTATTTTTTCATAACTATAATGATAGTGATATAAAGGTGTGCCTTTACCTACCTCACTGAGCTGAGGTTATCAGAGCCGCTCAATCTTTCAGGAGAGAGCTCTCTAAAGCTCTCCCCCCCCGCGGCCGCTTACACAGTAAATTCCAATGTTAATAAAAGCACACAGAAGCTGTGCACGTTTTTTGGAGTTTGATTTATTTTAAATGAATACAAATACAAAATTAAAACCTATAATTGCACTAAAACCATTATTTCAAAAAAAGAACAATTTCACATAAACCTCTGGTTTTTACTGGGGCTGGGGCGGTTCAACTTGAGGGGGGGGGGTGTGCCATAGTTTATGGGCGCTGTACGCAATATATACGTAGTTCTGTTAGTATAAGATAATAAGATGCACTTTGTTGATCCAACATCGGGAAATTCTGTTGTTATGAAATTTATAACAATATATATATTTTTTTTTCTAACTTTCTTTTTTTTCTTTTTTCGGCGCCCCCTATGGGTTGATGCGCCCTTAGCATTCGCCTATACTGCCTATGCCGAGGGCCGGCCCTGCGCGTGTGTGCAGCGAACACTTTACAAATGGCGATTATGTCCACAAAATGAGGTTCGATGAGTCTGGAT
>NC_047505.1:51427722-51431049 GCF_902827115.2 Pseudochaenichthys georgianus | reverse complement strand
CTTAACATCTCTACAAAGGGCTCAGTGCTTGATATTTGAAGAGTCCTTCGGTATAATTCGAGGACGTGGATATTCAGACTTTTAAGAATCTTTCATGCTAACGCTTTAACTTTCTTTCCCTTAATGTCTTTGCACATTATTGCTCACAAAAAGTAATTATCGTGGGGCATCGGCGGTCACAACAACTCGAGCATCTTATGTAGGAAAAGCAATCAGTGGAATCCATATGATTAAATGCTGCTCAAACACAGGATGCAGGTCAGAGGTCAGGGGGTCCAGATCATGGTGCTGAAACCACGTACACTTTACACTCCATTATACAATACTAACACACTCATCTGTTTCAGGAAGACGTTGTGTGACTCTGTAAAGTCCAGTTTGTGCCAATACTGATATGAACCTGAACATCAGCAGGAGAGGACTCTTTAAAGTAGAGACACTAGATACTGATATACACCTGAACATCAGCAGGAGAGGACTCTTTAAAGTAGAGACACTAGATACTGATATACACCTGAACATCAGCAGGAGAGGACTCTTTAAAGTAGAGACACGAGATACTGATATACAGCTGAACATCAGCAGGAGAGGACTCTTTAAAGTAGAGACACTAGATACTGATATACACCTGAACATCAGCAGGAGAGGACTCTTTAAAGTAGAGACACTACATACTGATATACACCTGAACATCAGCAGGAGAGGACTCTTTAAAGTAGAGACACTACATACTGATATACACCTGAACATCAGCAGGAGAGGACTCTTTAAAGTAGAGACACTGCATACTGATATACACCTGAACATCAGCAGGAGAGGACTCTTTAAAGTAGAGGTCACTACATACTGATATACATCTGAACATCAGCAGGAGAGGACTCTTTAAAGTAGAGACACTACATACTGATATACACCTGAACATCAGCAGGAGAGGACTCTTTAAAGTAGAGACACTACATACTGATATACACCTGAACATCAGCAGGAGAGGACTCTTTAAAGTAGAGACACTACATACTGATATACATCTGAACATCAGCAGGAGAGGACTCTTTAAAGTAGAGACACTGCATACTGATATACACCTGAACATCAGCAGGAGAGGACTCTTTAAAGTAGAGACACTGCATACTGATATACACCTGAACATCAGCAGGAGAGGACTCTTTAAAGTAGAGACACTACATACTGATATACACCTGAACATCAGCAGGAGAGGACTCTTTAAAGTAGATTTGCCTTGCTTTGATAATTTCGGCTGCGATTCGCACAGAAAAAGAAATGGAGCATAAAACACTAATTTTGGACGCGATGTTGAATAGAGGTCAGAGTCTGCAGGGAGCAACTTCATCAGGTCAGGTTAACTTCAGAGGAGCTGCAGCTCTCACGTCACATGATACCTTCAACGCAGTTCAACAAAAAACTTTCTCAGACCATTTTATTACTTCTCTCGTTAAGATGTAAGTGGTCCGGATTCCAGACGCTTATAACATGGATCCGATCATTAAAACAAGAAATACATAATGTCGGTTCCTCAGGAAAACGTTACTTCAACGAGGAATAAGAAGAAAGACAATCTTGCACTCATGTACATTCTCAAAGATATTGAAGTGTGTTATTGTGTATATATTGATTGTTGTGTATCTTAATGTGTGCACATGTATGAATGTGTCTGTTGATTGTGTAGGATATACATATTTTATATATATTTGTATTTTTGTATTCGGGATTGTGGGAAACGGTATTCGATCTCTCTGTCTGTACACACAAACTGAAAGATTGCCATTAAAGTTGACCTTGACTGACTTGAATACTGCAAATCCTCGTATATTTAAGTGCAGACAAAAGCAATCGATCTTGGGATCCTATATTAAGATCATATATTAGATCACAGATCACACAAAAGAGTGTTTAAACCTTTTCACATTTGAACTACATCACACATTGTTATGCTTCTAGTAAATCCTTGTACTATGATATATGATCTTTTTAACTTTAATACATATTATTTTAACATAGTAGCATATCTGATACTGTAATATCGCGAAAGAGTCACGAGGCAAATTAGCTTGAGTCGTTAAACACAATCACATCGGTCCTGACTTCATCATCAAACATGTTGGAACAGAGTATATTCCAATGGGTAAATGACAATGTGGCAACCTTTGTAATTATTGATGAAACCGCAAAGAAAGAAGTTTGTCACAAGAAAGGTCCTCCATTATTTGCTTTAACTAAACTACAATGATTAGCTGGACTATTGCCAATGATTTAAGAGACATGGCTGTATGACAGAGTGTCTCATTTAGAAATAGTCCTTCAAATGTCATCAGTAGCCCCCAGGCTCTGGAACGACCTGCCCCCCCCCCCCCCCATGTCAAATTATCGCCCACTCTTCAAACTTTTAAGTCCGCCTAAAGACCCACCTCTTTCCCTTCGCTTTCGAGTCAGTCTGACTACGCCTTTATGTGCCTTGTATTTATTCGTATGTGTGCCTTTTATCTATTCTTGTAATATTATATTGTATTATAATGTTATGTTCATTGTGAAGCACTTTGGCAACCCTCTGTTTTTAAATGTGCTGTAGAAAATAAAGTGGATTGGATTATAATCTAGAATAAACACAGGATTTTTAGCTTCTGCAGACCATTTACATGCACACAAACCTATAACACATCACAGGGAAGGCCCCAAAAGAATAATCTGGCCTCTTTAAATTAACAGATTATCATGAAAGTCACGTGACTGAACTGAGCGTCAGATCAGAAAGTGTTTTGCTGAATCAGAAGACATGTCGACTGCAGTGGGGTTTGAACCTTTGCCCCCCTGATCCGAACACCAACGCACTAACCCACTGCGCCACACGCCTCCCTGTTGTGTTCAAGACTTTCCTCCGTTTCCAAATGAACTCGGAGACTCAGTTTTGCAGTCATTGTAATTTAAGAGGGACGATGTAGTGTTTATATTTCCCATCAGATGGAGCTGTTCAGTATAAGTGAGAGAAGTTACACTTTAACTGTCATAACGAAGTGGCCATCAGGATGAAGAGTCAGCGAACATCAGAGGGGCTAATTATGAAGTCAATAAGGACATGCACTAAAACCAGATGCTGAAATAAGCTGTCAGGGAGATTTAAAGCAACAATATTTCTCTGAGTAATGTTAGAAATTAAAATCAATGTTTTTTAAATATACCGTCAGTTTAAATGCCGTTTTATACTGAAAAACCAGAAGTTCTTGTGCACAACCAGTTGTTAAGCTTTTATTCTGAAAATCCTTCATCTCCGGTTAGCATGAGGCTAATATACCATTTACTATAGAGGTGAAT
>NC_047505.1:51290222-51422722 GCF_902827115.2 Pseudochaenichthys georgianus | reverse complement strand
TCAGCGGAGCGGGAACACTCAGGAAACAAAGTTGTGGCTTTTGTTGTAGTTGAGGTAAATGACTGAAAGTAGCGAGTGCAAAACATATCATTCGTACACGATAACTTCAGAGACACGTAAAGCATATGACAATAGATATTACACAACCTCAAAGAGATGCAAAATGACTATCTAGGCGCAAAGTGTCAAATATAGATGCCAAAGGAATACAAGGACGCAAAAGGACTGAAAGTGGACGCAAAACAACCACTGAGAATTATTATTATTATTGACTAACAGAAATGCCAAACTACTAAAATAATATGGCAAAATTACCCAAAAAAGACGCAAAACTACTTAAATGAGACACAACATTATAAATAAAAGACGCACAACGTCTAAAACATGATGTAAAACAATCGCAAAGAGACCATGAGAAACAAATGGATGCAAAACGACTCCAAAGAGACGCCAAATAACTAAATATAGATTCAAACCATGTGAATGGGTCCAGGCGATACAATATGACTTGCTTTAAATAAATGCCAAGCCAATTAAAGGAAATGCAAAGTACAACAACAATATGCTTAATGTATCCAAGGAGATGCGACATGACTGAAAGTGGACGTCATAGTTCAGGTGTCTTGATATATTTAGCCTTTTCTCATCGTGGTAACTGGATGGATCCGTGTTTGCTGCAAAGGTCGTCACTTCATCATGTTATCCTCTCAGTAAGTGAGTCCATGAACACAACTGAACACGGATTACTCTCCGCATGTTTTAAAAGCTTCTCCATTAACACACCGATCAGATTTGGTTCCTGTTTGGAATCTAAAACCTCGTTCAGCCTCAGGTGTTTACAGGCGGATCATTTGCACACGTCACATGCATAAAACAAGACGAGAACAGAGGAAATAATACCTGACAGTGCAGATTGAAAACCCCAAGACGCACGCACACACGCACGCACACACACGCACGCGCGCGCACACACACACACACGATATGAAACGCATGTCTCCATAACAACCATATTACATTTTCCAACAACTGAACACATTTTTAAAGAATATTTCCTAATTTAGGTCGGCCTTTTTTAATTTGGATAATTGATAGCATGTTTATTTTTATGAATTCAGATATGTCAAACACATTTTTCAGTATTTTATTACATTTTTAATCTGTATTTTTGGTACACAGGGTTTTAAAAATGTACAGAAATTGTTATATTTTTTACATTTTTCATATATTTCAGTTAAATATAAATATTTTCCAGTATTTTGTGATTTTCTTATTGTGTGTTTCTTCTATAAACCTTATTTTATTCAGTTTTAACTTACACATTTTGATAGTATTCTTTCCATATTAATTTATCTTTTTCTACTAAACAGCTTGTTAGAAGATGTTGATATATTGTACATTTTTTAATAGTATTTTTTCAGTTAAAGGTGGGGTAGGTAAGTTTGAGAAACCGGCTCGAGATACACTTGTTGTTATATTCCATGGAATGCTCTTAACATCCCGATAGCAATGAATATCTTAAAGGGAAATGGAAACACGTTTCAAACTGCTTTCCATGCGACAATATTCCCATTAGGAAATGTATTTATCTATTAGTCTATTTCAATGTAAACGATCGAGATACGCAAATTTATTTTTTGAAATACGCGCCTAATGACCTTGGGCGCTTCCATAGCTCCGGGACTTTCCCAGTGACGTCACTGTGTACGGCTTCCTGGGCCAAAGCTCAGCTGCAAACAACATGGCGTGCAATGCACCAGTGGTTTCCAACAAAAGAAAACGTCGTCAGGAACGTATTGTGTTGCCCCAGGCTGCACACATGGTTTTTATACGAAGAAGGAAGAAGTACATTTCCATAGGCTGCCACTAACGGATGAGAAGCTGCTCAAAGCATGGCTTATTTCCATGAAGCGGTCCGATCCACCGCTGAATCAGTACGCGCGTGTGCAGGGCCGGCCCTGACCAATTTGCCGCCCTAGGCAAGATTTTAGCTGGCGCCCCCCCCCCCCCCCAAAAAAAATGCAGACACTCACTATGATTCACACGTGCATGGTTGTGGCATGACCACAAAAACAAAGATATTAACACAAGATGTGTGCAACTGTATTTAGTTTCCTATCCATTTGAACATGATTTAAGTGGGGGGAGGGGGCTCCTCTAGGGGGTCCGGGGGCATGCACCCCCGGAAAGACTTTATATTGAAGTTAAAAGCATCAATCTGGTGCACTTTGAGAGCAGCATTAGGAGCTCTATGGATACATCTCTCAACACCCATATGAAACAGAACTGGAAGCAGATTTTCTTTTTCTTTATGGATATTTTACAAATCACTCTCCTTTCAAACTGTATTCTTGTTTATTAATTAACTACTTTTTGTACTGTCAGTATTTTATACCTGTTTTTCACCTTTTCTCTTATTTGTTCATAACTATAATGATAGTGATATAAAGGTGTGCCTTTACCTCACTGAGCTGAGGTTATCAGAGCCGCTCAATCTTTCAGGAGAGAGCTCTCTAAAGCTCTCCCCCCCGCGGCCGCTTACACAGTAAATTCCAATGTTAATAAAAGCACACAGAAGCTGTGCACGTTTTTTGGAGTTTGATTTATTTTAAATGAATACAAATACAAAATTAAAACCTATAATTGCACACTAAAACCATTATTTCAAAAAAAGAACAATTTCACATAAACCTCTGGTTTTTACTGGGGCTGGGGCGGTTCAACTTGATTTGGGGGGGGTGTGTGCCATAGTTTATGGGTGCTGTACGCAATATAGGCGTAGTTCTGTTAGTATAAGATAATAAGATGCACTTTGTTGATCCAAAATCGGGAAATTGTGTTGTTATGAAATAAAAAATATATATATTTTTTTTATTTCTAACTTTCTTTTTTTTTCTTTTTTCGGCGCCCCCTATGGGTTGATGCGCCCTTAGCATTCGCCTATACTGCCTATGCCGAGGGCCGGCCCTGCGCGTGTGTGCAGCGAACACTTTACAAATGGCGATTATGTCCACAAAATGAGGTTCGATGAGTCTGGATGCCTGGTTCAATACAAAACATCGGATTTGAAGCCAGGATCTGATCTCAATATGTCTGTGGTGTATGAAGCTTAGTCAGCCCGTGGGGATCTATGTGCCTGTGGGATAGGAAGTCCGCCCATGGGGTTCTATATTCTAAATTCCTCCATCGCTGCCATATCTGCCACGTTGTGTTGACTTCCGGTATGGATACCCGGAGCGAGGACCCACACAGTGACGTCACCATTTGGGACTCCCCTAATGGCGGCGGCCTCGTCCCGGAATTCCCCACCCGGCCGGCGGATAATTAATTTTCTTTTGGCGAGTAATATCATATACAATAAATATTACGATCAATATCCATTGTAAAATGAATACACTACCGGAATATTATAGCTGTAATGGTGTTTCCTTTCCTCTTTAAGTGCTTTGACAAAAAATCCATAACAAAATTTCATCTGTGGAAGCCGTAGCGCTGTAAAAAGCACGACCAATCATCTGAGCCGGCTAAAGTAACTGGATGGCCTACCTGCCTGTCAGCCTTCCATCTGGGCACAACTTATCTCGTGCCCTCATTGGTCATGTGCGCGTTCGTGTGTGTTAGAGGAGGGGCTCTGTGAGGAAGTGGCAGATTTTCTCCGGTTGTGTATTTTCAAATTCTAGCGATCTCGAGCCGGTTTCTCCAAAATGACCGACCCCACCTTTAAATTGTTTAATTTGTCTATTGTGTACTTCAAATCCAAAATGGCTACCGTCATGTAACGGTTCAGACGCTTTTGGAAGCGACATCTTTGCCAATATTGAATAAATTACGGTAAAAATAACTTTTATATTGTTACTGATATTTCAATATCAATATTTACTGTATTGAAGCAACTTATAATCAGTTTATATTTTGTAGCTTATTTCATAGAAACATCGTGTTGAAAATGTATATATCAAATATACAGCAGGTATTTGAGTACATTTCTCATTGTGTCATTGTAGTACATTTCATGATGCAATCTGCATTATGCTTACCACAATGCCAAAAACACTGTTTAGATTATTTAATTAAACTAATTAAAGATTCAAATGTAAAAAAGTCAAAATTGAGATATTTACGTGTTTTTTCTGTAACCCCGTCATTCTGTAACCGGTGAGTCAAATGTTGCAACTTCCTAATAATTGCCACAACTTATTGATTTTTTATTAAAATAATTCCTTGGCTATCATAATATGTTATATTGACCAAGTCAGAGAGTACAACATAATTTGTGTTTGCATGTACTTTTAAATGGCAAAGAAATACTCTGCATTTATATAGCCTGTTGGTCCGGGTTGTGACATGTTCAAAATCTTCCGAATGTAATAATCAATATTTGTTTTTGTTTCAAAAGGAGACGTTGGTTTGTTCGATAAATTGCCATAAACGACTGACGTATCAAATATGATGCCAAAAAAATCATATATGTAAATAATTATCAAATATTTTGTTGTTGTATTTTGTTAAAAGGTGCAAACATTTTCAGACTATTATTTGATGTGTCAGGCTTCACAGGGTTACATTCAGATATTATGAACATATGTTTATATTTAAATACTTATTTTCTCTTAAATCATGTATTTCTATTGCGTGTTTTTAATTCAGATTGATCAAACGTATTTGTATAGTATTTTTGAATAGTAATTTCTAAAGTTAGTGTATTTCTTCCAAAAACCTTTTTTCGAATTAAGAGTTATTCCATATGTGTACTCTATTTAAGTGCCTTTCCATCCAGTGCCCTATCAACAGCGCAGGAACCTATAATAGCTCATCAATTCTTTACTGAGACATTTATATTGCACTTCACCCCGCTCTCGGTTTCTTTATCATGTGCATATCGAGGCATGCCATTAACCATGCTCAGTTAAAGGGATCGTTTGCATAGCTTGCAGTGCATTACCTCCAGTAAGTGCAGAAGCAGACAGTAGCAGCACAGTAATGTACTGCTGAGGACGTGCGCAGCAGAAAAACACATTTAGACACATACAAGCTATATTTAGAATATCTTCACCTGTCCGTGAGAAAGCTATTCTCCGACGGGAACTGAAGCCGTTATCTTTGCTCTCAACAAAACCGCTCCACAGTCATAATAACACAAATAATAACCAGGGGAAGGCAGAGGGACAATCTCTGCGTCTGTGAATGGAGTCCGTAGATTACAACTTCAGAAAGAGAAGCTGGCATTTAGAGAGGTCACCTGTTAAGCAAAATCAACTTCTTCATGTCTCTAAGTTTCAGGAACAAAGATTCTCTCTCTTTTTGATCCATTTCTATAAAAACCTGTCTGAAAATGAGCTGATCAGATTTTGGCCACTTTATGATTATGATTATGATTATGACATTAGCCAATCAGCAACCAAGGTAGACCAAGGTAGAGCCAGAACGCCGACACCTCCTCATCTCCACCGCTCCCATTTTATTTTTTGTGTTGCCATAAGTTAGCCTCTCTCCGTTGGTGCGCGGGGCTAATGCTAATGCTAATAATGCTAATGCCACAAATACAATGGCGGCTTCACAAAACTTTTCAGAGTCTTACGGGGCGTGGTTTGCAATCCGCCCAGCCAATCAGAACTGGGGCACTTTTTCCCCCCAGGACAGTACCACCTCTCTAGCAGGCACTAAAAATGGGGTTAAAAGTTCCCGGCACTAAGTACAGTTTTTGGTTTGAACGCAACGGAACTAAAGGGGAAAAGTACTCCGGTGTGAACGTGGCTATTGAGTTCTTTGTAACCAAACCTCTCTCAGAGGGGCGTGGGGAGGGGCTCCTTATTTTCATCTAAAGTAACAGACAGAGAATCAGCACTTTGGAAACAGGGCTGAAACAGAGGGGATTATGGGTAATGCTGCAATGATCCGTTTGGTGTTTGGAGCCAAACACTTCAGAGACATGTTATCCAAAAGACATACATCTGTAAGGTAGTACTTTTAGATCTTAGTTGCGGTACGGCTCTTTAAATTAAAGAGGCCATCTTCTGCTTTTTGGGGTATTTCCCTTTCCTGTCGTGTTCTTTAGGTTTGTGTGCATGTAAATGGTCTGCAAAGGCTACAATCCCTGTGTTCATAGCAGAGTCCTGCATCGGGTCGGGTACCCGACGGGTGACCCGCAAAAAAGGTGATTCGCGGGTGGTATTTTTTCAAACGCTTTTTTCCGGGTTCGGTTCTGGGTAAACAAAGATGATGCGGGTCGGGTCGCGGGTGTTGCATAATAAATATATTGAAATAATGATAATTTAGTTTAATGTTTAAATCCTCAGACCTCTCAACCGCGGGACCGTGCATAATCATAACCTCTGCAGCGCATCAATCTGCTGCTGAGCGCCACATTCGAAACGGCTGAGGTGAAGCTCTCTAGCGGAGAATACAGCATTTTCAATAACACTTCCTCAAGAGCGAAACCCAACGTCTGGGAGACTTTTGGTTCCTAGATGGAGAAAATAACCAACATCCCACGCTTTTTGAGACAAATATGCAACTGCGTGTGTTAATAATTGCACGTTTTCACTGCTCATGTATAGGCTATGCGGGTTCGGGTCGGGTCGCGGATCTTGTGCCGACGGGTCGGGTCGGGTTGCGGAACTAATTGGCAATATGTGCGGGTAGCGGGGCGGGTTCGGTATTGCACGTCGCGGGTGTGGGGCGGGAGTGGGTCTTGAAAATCAGACCCGTGCAGGACTCTGCTTCATAGTGACATCTGTATGTAACACTTGCACTTCTATTGGCTAGTTCTCCAACACATTGTACGTGATAGGCTAAGGGGCGGGACATCTCTAAGCGGTTGACCAATCCCAACAGAGCCAGCCAGCTAACCAATCAGAGCAGAACAAAAGTAATATTAATTCAACGAGTTTCATAAAATCATGGATTCATGTGGATCAATACGAGTGGGGAGTGATTTAGTTTCACGTTTTTTTGTATTTTAATCCAAATCTTGGTCATAAAGTCGTGTATTTCTGACTGGTGTCCATTTTTCTAAACCCTGCATGGAGTTTAGAGATGCTGTAAGTAAAACTGAATTTCCCGCACAGCAGACTCAGTAAGCATCCTCCGTCTCATCACAATGACGTCTCCCAGTGTCAGTGAAGTCTCTTTCCATAAGTCCTGATGAACTGTCCTTCCCTTCTTTCCTTAATCCCACATTTCTCGCTGAGGTTGAGGAGAAGAGGTTTGATTGGTCAGGAAAAGACAGAGGAGCTGATTGTTTGCACTATCGGACTGCGACCCAGGACTCGGCAGTCGTTGTTTGCCGGGATAAATAATATTTTGATCGCTGATAGAGCGGTGAGCAGCCTCTTCCTCCAGGAACACATCCTAGTTGTTGCTAAGCAACTCAGAGGGGGGACGGCACCATACATCATTAAAGCCAACACACACACACACACACACACACACACACACACACACACACACACACACACACACACACACACACACACACACACACACACACACACACACACACACACACACACACACACACACACACACACACACACACACACACACACACACACACACACACACACACACACACACACACACACGCACGCACTCCCTATGATGTAATGTACATTCATACGGCTCAGTGTGTGTGATTCGGGCTCGCTGTGTGTGAAGTCATCAGGTGACACGCGGTCCTCGTTAATGAAAGCTTGTTAGAGCCGCGTCTCCGTTTCCTCATTCCATTTCTTTCTTTACGCCGCGACTTCAAAGCGTCGGGATGCAAATTCATCCAAGAAGCCTGACCCCAGTGAAGGGCCACGCAGCAGATGGCTACATGCAAAGCATATGTTGTCATGAAGTATGCAATAATGCATTAATCCATATGGGCAGGATGAACAGCCAAAAGAAAACTAATGGGACGAATAAAGAAATCTCCCACAATAAGGACATTATAATTGAATAAGTGCACTCAACAAGACAAGCGTACGTCTTATCTTTACTCTTACTAACCTTCCAAAGAACTGGATTTAGTTAACATTAGGTTTTATTAGGACACTGCGGTAAAGTTTAAACGCCAATTGTGTGGAGGCCTGTGGAGTAGTGCGTTGGTGTTGGGATCTTTTGGATAAGGAAAAAAGTCCTGCATAGATTTTCATGAAACTTGGTGGAAAGTCTTGGTCTGAGGAAAACATGAATAACTGAAAACTGAACATTGTGTAGCAAAACCGTACTCAGTTGACGGATACACACATGATTCTTCACTTCTGGAACAGCTCTACGCTCTCCGAGTTGTTTCTTTTAGTTTCTCGTGCAGCAGAAGTCAAATTATGTGTTATCCGTATATAAAGGGATCCAATCATTGTAATGGATGTAGCATATACTGTATAAAGGAATGCACTGAATGTAAAATCAGAGCACACGCCCGAACACGCACGCACACACACACACACACACACACACACACACACACACACACACACACACACACACACACACACACGGTAATCTGCTGGTGCTAATGACCCATATTTATCAGTACAGGCAGGCGGCAGGCCACACCGCTCCCCATCTTATATCTGAATCTCACACCACTAATCAATACTAACGAGTAGTTGGAAGAAGGCTCCCTCAGGGCAGTATGTGCTAATCATTTACCTTGCTTTGAGACAAAATGCTCGAGATGTGCAAAACTGCAAATGTAAACCATCATGTCGGTGCAATGAAACAAATGAATTAATCAGCGTGAAGTAAGTTTTCGTCTCCGCTTACAGGATGTTGAAAGTGTGAGAGTGGATTTGTCCTATTTCCTGATAACACTGCCTGCACAATCAGCCAAATATAGCATGGAACCGAGCGTGTGTGTGTGTGTGTGTATAACCCACATTACAGTAGAAAGCCTTCTCAAAGGAGAGAGAATGTTCCACAACGATGAATACATTAACATTATACCGTCATTTATTTATATGTAAATACATGAAAAAGCACTTTGTTGTTAAGGCAGAGGGACGTCTCTGAACTTCACTTTTTAATGAGATTTTTATCTTGCGTCACAAGTGTAGAAATAAATAAAAAAACTCATTTCTGTTCTGACATAACGCAAAAATAATTGATGATTGATTGATGATTGAAAGACTCCAATATAGTTTATTTGATTCAAATTTACTATTTAAAAAATCTTTTTAAACAATTAAAAAGTCTCTATTTTAATAGCATATCATCATATAAGTCAGATTTTGTATTTGCATCACAAGTCTGTATATTAGAGAAAGACATTCAATCAATATGTCGATTCATTTGGGATTAAATGATAACAGAACCTGACATTTGTGAAAAGATTATACCACAATCTCTCCAGGGATTAATACACCAAATATTCAGTTTTAAAACTTTTCAAAAATTGTGAAAAATGTCTAAAATTGTTCCTCAGAGATCAAGGCATCCATGAAAAACATATACAACGGAAATAAATGTTTTAAAAAATGTTGGGATCGGAACAAGTACTGGGCTTCAATTGATTTTATGTTTTGGACACACAAAACCCAAGAGAATATGCCAGTTTTCTAATGATTAACATTCCCTTATTTTAATGGAATAGTCAGCTTTGTGTCTACGGCAAAGGATGGGGGCCACACAAGTGATACATTCTTTTTTTTAGATGTGAGAAAAAGTCATAATATGAACAGTTTGTATATAAAAATAACCAGTGATGCATTAACACTCAGTCCCTGCTACCTTGTGTGTGTGTGTGACAGTCTGCTTTCCTGCAGACTGTCACACACACACACAAGCACGCACGCACGCACGCACGCACGCACGCACGCACGCACGCACGCACGCACACACACACACACACACACATCTGCTTTTTTTTAGCCAGATATTTTGTATTTTCTCGGGGCTCTTGCATAAATGTACTCGTGTTCAGGTGTTAGAATGATATCCAGCTTTAGGAAAAGGAAGTAAAGCCTGCTAAATCCTGTAGCTGACTGGGAATGGTTGAGGTGTGTGTGTGTGTGTGTGTGTGTGTAAGAATGAAAGTGTGTGTGTGGTCAACAGTGACTCCCCGAGGGATTATCACACATTGGCAGCAGGCGGGCTAATACACACATCTGTCAATCATTCTCACTGGCTTACTGCTGTGTGGAGAGAAATACAACACACACACACACACACACACACACACACACACACACACACACACACACACACACACACACACACACACACACACACACACACACACACACACACACACACACACACACACACACACACACACACACACACACACACACACACACACACACACACACACTTATTTCAGAGTGACAGGCTATTGTCAGGAAACGAAATAACTTCTTTTCACTGCGTATTCTAGGATTGAACACACTGCGCTGCGTTATTATTTTTTAAATATGTGTTTTGTTCCTATTGTCTGCGCTCTGCTGTGACCCGGGCTGCATTTTATTATTATTGTTTTCTTCATTGCCGCTAATGAAAGTCTTTATCTAAATAAGGAAATGTGTTATGGAACAATGGAAAAGATGACGATGTGTAAATGTGTTTCCTCATTGTTATACTGTAGGTTCTGATGATTTGCTGCAATAACATGAATGTTTTCTAAATGTCTTGTCAAGTTGGTGAAGAGTCTTCTTTCACATGTGTGGGTTTTATTTAGTGGGAATGCTGATACAGCATTCCCACTATCTGTTATTCGATGCACAACATTCTATGTTATTCCGCTGGGTTATTTTGCGCCTCTTCTCCTCCCGCATTGAACATCGCAGAAACTCCGTTCAAACATCAAAACGTTCAGCTCGGTCGGGAATCGATGGCTATTACTTTTCTCATTCATAACTTTCATAATTCCAGAGATACATCCCATAATTCATCCCATTTTTAACATCGAAGTCAATGGAGAAACTCTTCAGACTTGAAAAATCTTCATGCGACTTCAACTGCTAACTGCTCCTTCTTCAACTGCTAACTGCTCATTCATACTTTCACTCAGAAACCTCATTCCAACTTTAAAATGTTACACATCTTTCTGACATTATTCATGTTAAACAATTTTTAAATTTGATTCATACTTTATTAAACATTGTTCAGACCTTGGTAAAGAGGCCTTCTTCAGATTTTAACATTAGTGTGTATTGAGCAGCTCGTTAAGATGTGTGATCTCAAAGCTAGAGTGGAGGAAAGCTTGAAATTCGCCTTCATATTATTTTTAAACCTGCCATAATTTCCAAACCCTACATTCCTGAGACATAATTTCTCATGACAAACGTAGGAAAACATCTCGTAGCTTGAAAAATGAAAAAGAATTAAGCAAAAAAGAATTAAACAATATATATTATTCAGAACAATGAAAATGCTCTCCTCTCACTGATTACTGCACATCACCATGGAAACCTTTGATCTCTGGACACGTTGTTAGCTCAAATATAAACACCTGTGTGATGGTACACGATGATGTCATAACTCCAACTGACAAGCTCAGAGCAGCAGACTTCAGATAAAGGTTAATGGTCCTGCCCTCAACAGCTCTACGTCAATTATGGGGTGTCATCATATGCCGTTTCCATGGAAACGCATCCCTCGCCATAAAACACGATGTCGCTGTAACTCCAATGGACACAGTCCGATCATCCCCCAAACTTTGCTTGTATATCACCGGTCCATGCCTCAACAGCTTTACGCCAAATCTGAGATCTCACCTTAGGCTGTTGCCATGTAAACGCATCCCTCGCCATAAAACACGATGTTGTCGTAACTGATATAAAAATGGTCAAAACACCACCAGACTTCAGATGACAGTTAATGGTCCAGCCCTCAACATGTATATGTGCCATTAGTGAGTTTTCCTCAAAAGCTGTTGCCATGGCAACGCATCCCTTGCAATAAAACACGAAATTGCTATAACTCCTATGGAAATTGTAAACACTTCACATGTGTGCCAACAGTCCAGCCGTGAAGACATCTACGGGACAGTTTTGAGATTTCTTCAAATGCTGTTGCCATGGCAACACAATGCTTGCCATGAAACACGGTTTTCTCATAACTTCAGTGAAAATGCTCCAAACAGCCCAAAACTTCACAGGTTTGGTAATGGTGCAGCCATCAACATATCTAAGCGTATTATGGGGTGTCATCAAATAACATTGCCATGGCGACAGATCATTCGACATCAAGTTAGTTCAATAGTTTGCAGTTCAAATATTCTGCTGCTTTTCCAAGCCTTTTTACTTTCTTTTCCTCTCTTATCACACATTCAAGCCCCCAGTGTTCATGTATCATCTCAATCTAAATTCTTCACTTTCTTCTTACACATTACATTTCAGCATAGCAGTTTAGCGTCAGCTTTTCAGCATAAAGCATTCCCACTAGCAATTTCTTCAGGAATAGCATTCTCTAGTTTGCATTGTTTTTGGAAGTGCAGCGTGTTTCACCTACAGTTTGCATGACATTTGATCATCATAATTCAGATTTGCACAGAAATGTATAAAAACAAGATTTCTGGGACTTTTTAAAGGAATGAATATAAATGTCCTTCTCTGAATAATATTAATAACAACAACAATATAATATTGTGAAAAATAGCTATAACAGGTACCTTTACTTTAGGTACATTTAATAAATATGTCTGTATCTATAGTAAGTAACATTTTGATTTCAGTACTATTCAGAGAATACTTTTAGAACGAAGTATTTCTAATTTTACTTGACGATCCGAGTACTTCTTCCAACACTCATGGTAACACGTTTCCATGGACAACCTATTCCACTCCTATCAAAAACCCACAGCACGTACACAAGCTACAGGGCTTATAGTGTTTAGATCACATCACGCTTTACACACACACACACACACACACACACACACACACACACACACACACACACACACACACACACACACACACACACACACACACACACACACACACACACACACACACACACACACACACACACACACACACACACACACACACACACACACACACACACACACACAGAGGCAGGAAGAAAACACTAAAGGGAACAGCAGAAGAAGGCAGACAGGAAGTAAACACTGAAGGGAACAGCAGAAGAAGGCAGACAGGAAGTAAACACTGAAGGGAACAGCAGAAGAAGAAAGACAGGAAGTAAACACTAAAGGGAACCGCAGAAGAAGAAAGACAGGAAGTAAACACTGAAGGGAACAACAAAAGAAAACAGACAGGAAGTAAACACTAAAGGGAACAGCAGAAGAAGAAAGACAGGAAGTAAACACTGAAGGGAACAGCAGAAGAAGAAAGACAGGAAGTAAACACTGAAGGGAACAGCAGAAGAAGGCAGACAGGAAGTAAACACTGAAGGGAACAGCAGAAGAAGAAGACAGGAAGTAAACACTAAAGGGAACCGCAGAAGAAGAAAGACAGGAAGTAAACACTGAAGGGAACAACAAAAGAAAACAGACAGGAGTAAACACTAAGGGAACAGCAGAAGAAGAAAGACAGGAAGTAAACACTGAAGGGAACAGCAGAAGAAGAAAGACAGGAAGTAAACACTGAAGGGAACAGCAGAAGAAGGCAGACAGGAAGTAAACACTGAAGGGAACAGAAGAAGAAGAAGAAGAAGAAGAAGAAGAAGAAGAAGAAGAAGAAGAAGAAGAAGAAGAAGAAGAAACTAAAGGGAACAACATAAGAAGAAAGACAGGAAGTAAACACTAAAGGGAACAGCAGAAGAAGACAGACAGGAAGTAAACACTAAAGGGAACAACAGGAGAAGACAGACAGGAAGTAAACACTGAAGGGAACAACAGAAGAAGACAGACAGGAAGTAAACACTAAAGGGAACAACAGAATAAGACAGACAGGAAGTAAACACTGAAGGGAACAACAGAAGAAGACAGACAGGAAGTAAACACTAAAGGGAACAGCAGAAGAAGAAAGACAGGAAGTAAACACTAAAGGGAACAGCAGAAGAAGAAAGACAGGAAGTAAACACTAAAGGGAACAGCAGAAGAAGAAAGACAGAAAGTAAACACTAAAGGGAACCGCAGAAGAAGAAAGACAGACATTTTGTGAGTCAAGTCGTTGGTTTATTTAGTTGGTAGTCGTGTTATAGGCTGTGTTCTCATCTGTTATGCAAGAAAAACACACCCCTACACTGGATGTCCTAGTGATCTGATACTGTATGCAAGCAATTGAAACGGAAGGATAGTCTTCTCTGCTCTGGTGAAATAAGCCTCTGATTGATAAAGAGCTGCTCGCTGTCAGTTACTTATCAGTTAACAGCGAGGCTGACACTGCGATCTGAGATTCTGACACGCTGTCCACTCAGGCGTGACAGATACTCCTCGCACCTCCTGCTGATTGGAAACGAGAACATGTGACTGGAATAATTTGCAGAGATGTTATGCAGCGGGAATCGCAGCCTGAAATAAAACTCACTGCTGATGCACACACATATGTGATACGACCTCATCATTTAGGCAAACATACTTCCTGTACTTTAATAGTTGCATGCACGGGTAGAAAACATATACTGTGTGCTTTTGGTTAACAATGAATAGGATTTAAGATGGATTTATGCTATTGTGTGCACAGTAGGTGATGGACAGTGAAACATTTATAGAGGACTAGAGGTATTTTGTCCAACCCAGTCTCACGGCATTTCGTGTTCACCATCACGATTTGCCCCTTTTTTTCGTGTTGCACAGCACGATTTTAAAAGAAATGTATTTCTACTGCCTGCAGCACGTCTTTTTCTCCGGTCGGGTCGAGGAAGACCGGAAGCTGTGTGGTTCATAAAAACATGTTCTTACTCAATATCAAGCCACAATTATTGCTTTTATTTGAAATCGTATAATTTCGGACTTTTGTTGCCGTCTGTGAGGAAAATAAATGGGGCTCAGAGCCTCAGGATACTGAAATCTGTATTTTTTAAATCTTTTTTTCCTTCTAATTTACTCACCAATAACACTTAATTATTTTTATTTTGAAATTCAGTTCCTGACGGACGCCAAAAAATCCCGAGATTATGGAATTAAACCAATAAATAAAAGCAAGGATAATTGAGTGTTATTGGTGAGTAAATAACAGTGTGTTATTTTGAAAAGAATAACAAATTAGAAGGAAAAAAATATTTTTTGGCGTCCGTCAGGAACTGAATTTCAAAATAAAAATAATTAAGTGTTATTGGTGAGTAAATTAGAAGGAAAAAAAGATTTAAAAAATACAGATTTCAGTATCCTGAGGCAGATACCTGAGGTATCCTGTTATTTTCCTCACAGACGGCAACAAAAGTCAGAAATTATACGATTTAAAATAAAAGCAATAATCGTGGCTTGATATTGAGTAAGAACATGTTTTTATGAACCACACAGCTTCCGGTCTTCCACGACCCGACCGGAGAAAAAGACGTGCTGCAGGCAGTAGAAATACATTGCTTTTAAAATCGTGCTGTGCTACACGAAGAAAAAAGGGGCAAATCGTGATGGTGAACACGAAATGCCGTGAGACTGGGTTGATTTGTCATGTGTCAACTTGTTTCGCCAGGTTTTATGCAACACATAATGTAATATAATAATACTAATAATAATAATGTAATGATTATGAGATAATCTCCCTCCCATAAAGATCTAATCTAAATCCTTAGATGCTTGAATTTGTATTTGGTATTTAGCTTGATAAGCTAGACATATTTGATATCTTTTTGTTATCAACTATCTTTCTTTGGATCAATGAATCAACTAGTTGGATGTGAAATATAGTTAATTGTTATTCTGCAACGTGGGGTTGCAAAGCAAAATGCAGCTGTAGCCTAGTCCATGTTTGCTGCATGCGAAAAACACGACAAAACAAATCAAAACAGCAGTGCATGCTAAGAGTGGTTCATCGTTGGAATTTACATCAAGAAACATCTGTCCAGCAAAGAAACTCACTTCACCGAGTAATCCTGATGCAACGCGTCCTTTACAATGTAATATAAGTTGATCATTTGGATAACAAAGGACTTATATACTAATAAAGCACTGGCGTATCGAAAGCCAGTTGAGTAGCACTTGAAATGCTTGGCTCTATGAAACCTGATGTACTTCTGTTTTCTTCAAGGTTGTGTCTTCCTGGTCGAACGCACTTATTGTAAGTCGCTTTGGATGAAAGCGTCAGCTAAATGCAATGTAATGACATTTGCTTACGTGTTTCACATTCTGGAAAAACTGTATTTAATGTTATCTGAGCCTCGACGACGTATTGTAATCCAGAAACAATGACGCAATGCAAGGGAAGATTTGTGTGGCTGAACTGTTACATCATGTGGACAGAGTCAGCGGGAAAACTGTGAACGCTACAGGGCTTATAGTGTTTAGATCACACACACACACACACACACACACACACACACACACACACACACACACACACACACACACACACACACACACACACACACACACACACACACGATCAGCATTTAAACACACTAAAGCTGCGTTAAGCAGTGAGAGGCTCCACGCGACACACACTGTGTCTGTCAGGGTGTTCAAGAGAATACTTCACCGACCAATCAAGTTACACTCCATGGTTGAAAGACACCTACTCCCATTATGAAACGCTATGTTCACATCCCCAAACTCTGTCATGAGTTATTGTTTCTTTAAGTGACCCCTAGTGGCAACAAAGTATATACGTGATGGAATAATGAGAAGCAAGCCGGCCATCAAAGCAAAATAACCCAAATCCCGCTTACTACACAACTTCTAACACGATGAGTCATTTAACGCAACGACGTGATTTTAAAATGATTGCTTCCATAACCAAAAACAGTTCCAGTTCGTACCGATGTCTGGATGAAAGCAACGTTGCATGAATAGTACTGATCGAGGTTTTCTGTAACTCTCCAAGTCTGATTACATTTTCATTTCCATGGACCAGCCTAATGAAGGACGTCCACATCTACCCGTTGGAATCGAGTATTCAACCAAGCAGTGGAATCGCTTCTTCGAGCCAAACCCATGTTGGCAAACGGAGAATCCAGAAGTCAATACACTCAAACCCAAAATCCCCAAGAGCTCCGACACAAGGGTCGGAAACAGAACCAACATGTGTCAAACTGACTACGCACATATCGTGCCCTTACATGTGGGTTTAACAGTGTGTATCAACAAGGGCTCCACTGCGTCGCATTTAGCTCGACACCAGGTCCATGTTACACTGCATGTTGGTCGTTGAGAGAGAGATGGAGGGCAACAACTGCAGGATTACATTTTTAGATTAGATTACTCACTACTCTTTCATTTCCCTCCTAACCTCATCCGTCTCTGTCCTCCTTTAAATATTTGTTTGTTCATATTTTCTCATTTTCTCTTGAGCCCCATAATCCCTGAGTCATCTCCGCACACCACAAACTACTGGAAAGGCTCAGCGTTCATTTCACATGACGGCGGACATTTTCTATTGTCGGACAGCTTTTACTGCAGAAACCATCGACACAGCTAGAAAACATTGACACTCAAAAATTATGTTATATTATTGTATTGGTGCTTTCATGCATTTCCAAACATCTGGACTACCTATGTTGTAAATGTATTATCTTTTCAATTTACACACGGCATCTATTGCACGTCTGTCCGTCCTGGGAGAGGGATCCCTCCTCTGTTGCTCTCCCTGAGGTTTCTCCCATGTTCCCTTTAAACTGTGGGTTTTCTCCGGAAGTGTTTCCTTGTACGATGTGAGGGTCTAAGGACAGAGGGTCTAAGGACAGAGGGTCTAAGGACAGAGGGTCTAAGGATAGAGGATCTAAAGATAGAGGATCTAAGGACAGAGGGTCTAAGGATAGAGGGTCGAAGGACAGAGGGTCTAAGGATAGAGGGTCTAAGGACAGAGGGTCTAAGGATAGAGGGTCTAAGGACAGAGGGTCTAAGGATAGAGGATCTAAGGACAGAGAGTCTAAGGACAGAGGGTCTAAGGATAGAGGGTCTAAGGACAGAGGGTCTAAGGATAGAGGGTCTAAGGACAGAGGGTCTAAGGACAGAGGGTCTAAGGACAGAGGGTCTAAGGATAGAGGGGTCTAAGGACAGAGGGTCTAAGGAATAGAGGGTCTAAGGACAGAGGGTCTAAGGATAGAGGATCTAAGGACAGAGGGTCTAAGGACAGAGGGTCTAAGGATAGAGGATCTAAGGACAGAGGGTCTAATGATAGAGGGTCTAAGGACAGAGGGGTCTAAGGACAGAGGGTCTAAGGATAGAGGATCTAAGGACAGAGGGTCCTAAGGACAGAGGGTCTAAGGACAGAGGGTCTAAGGATAGAGGGTCTAAGGACAGAGAGTCTAAGGACAGAGGGTCTAAGGACAGAGGGTCTAAGGATAGAGGGTCTAAGGACAGAGGGTCTAAGGATAGAGGGTCTAAGGACAGAGGGTCTAAGGATAGAGGGTCTAAGGACAGAGGGTCTAAGGATAGAGGATCTAAGGACAGAGGGTCTAAGGACAGAGGGTCTAAGGATAGAGGGTCTAAGGACAGAGGGTCTAAGGATAGAGGGTCTAACGACAGAGGGTCTAAGGACAGAGGGTCTAAGGATAGAGGATCTAAGGACAGAGGGTCTAAGGATAGAGGGTCTAAGGACAGAGGGTCTAAGGATAGAGGGTCTAAGGACAGAGGGTCTAAGGATAGGGATCTAAGGACAGAGAGTCTAAGGACAGAGGGTCTAAGGATAGAGGGTCTAAGGACAGAGGGTCTAAGGATAGAGGGTCTAAGGACAGAGGGTCTAAGGACAGAGGGTCTAAGGACAGAGGGTCTAAGGATAGAGGGTCTAAGGACAGAGGGTCTAAGGATAGAGGGTCTAAGGACAGAGGGTCTAAGGATAGAGGATCTAAGGACAGAGGGTCTAAGGACAGAGGGTCTAAGGATAGAGGGTCTAAGGACAGAGGGTCTAATGATAGAGGGTCTAAGGACAGAGGGTCTAAGGACAGAGGGTCTAAGGATAGAGGATCTAAGGACAGAGGGTCTAAGGACAGAGGGTCTAAGGACAGAGGGTCTAAGGATAGAGGGTCTAAGGACAGAGAGTCTAAGGACAGAGGGTCTAAGGACAGAGGGTCTAAGGATAGAGGGTCTAAGGACAGAGGGTCTAAGGATAGAGGGTCTAAGGACAGAGGGTCTAAGGATAGAGGGTCTAAGGACAGAGGGTCTAAGGATAGAGGATCTAAGGACAGAGGGTCTAAGGACAGAGGGTCTAAGGATAGAGGGTCTAAGGACAGAGGGTCTAAGGATAGAGGGTCTAACGACAGAGGGTCTAAGGACAGAGGGTCTAAGGATAGAGGATCTAAGGACAGAGGGTCTAAGGACAGAGGGTCTAAGGACAGAGGGTCTAAGGATAGAGGGTCTAAGGACAGAGGGTCTAAGGATAGAGGGTCTAAGGACAGAGGGTCTAAGGATAGAGGGTCTAAGGACAGAGGGTCTAAGGATAGAGGATCTAAGGACAGAGAGTCTAAGGACAGAGGGTCTAAGGATAGAGGGTCTAAGGACAGAGGGTCTAAGGACAGAGGGTCTAAGGATAGAGGATCTAAGGACAGAGAGTCTAAGGACAGAGGGTCTAAGGATAGAGGGTCTAAGGACAGAGGGTCTAATGATAGAGGGTCTAAGGATAGAGGGTCTAAGGACAGAGGGTCTAAGGACAGAGGGTCTAAGGGCAGAGGGTCTGAGGACAGAGGGTGTCGTATTGTCATACTGATATTCTGTACACACTGTGAAGACCACTGAGAGAAATGTAATATTTGTGATATTGGGCTATAAATAAACATTGATTGATTGATTGATTAAGCTGGTATTGATTGATGGTTGTTTGAATGGCTTTACATCTAAAACCTCACTCCATCAGGTGTTGACTCAGAGTCCGTTTCTATTACCGTTCTGCCTCCAAAGAAATTAATCAGTGTTTGCCTGGCAACTAAGCAGCGAAGGTAATAAATAGCACGATATGGAATTTGTTCAAAATTGTTTTCATCTTTGCATGTTCGTGAGAAATCCTTTCTGTGTTCTCACCTCCCTCTCGTTCCTCTCACACGCAGATGGAGACGCAATAACTCTCAGACAGTTTAAATATATACTGTAGGCGCCATTGTGAATTTTAATGCAATCTTAAACCTATAGGAACTCTTTAAGAAGTTCAATACGAGATGAGAGTGTGTCTGTTCGTTAGGAGGTTAAAGAGAAAGTGCCTGGTTTTCTTGTAACCTGGTCGAAGGGTGTGGAATTAGTAAATTACATTTTGGAGCAAATCTATTTAACAAATACCCAAATGGATCTTCTTTTATTATCAATATGAGACAGTGGAACTTTTTGATTGCAAACAACACACACACACACACACACACACACACACACACACACACACACACACACACACACACACACACACACACACACACACACACACACACACACACACACACACACACACCACACACACACACACACACACACACACACACACACACACACACACACACACACACACACACTTAAATCTTAAATAAACTTAAATCCTCACTCAAACAATCCTGAAACCGTTTTCAAACAAAATGTGGTTCCATATTACAATAGATCTCTAAAGTAACATTTTAAAGAGCTTTTGTTTAAAAAAGACCAACGTCTTTACTTTAATCAAAAGAGTTAAAATCCTGAAAAGCTTTTCTTTTTTTTTGGACCAAACAAATCTAGTTTTTTGCAGTGTATATATTTAGCACATGTTAACATTATTATATGTTTAACCTCTGTGTGCTGTTTGGGTCTGTGCACCGTTTTCAGTGTTTACTAAAAGAAAATGTTACAATTTTATTATTTTAACCTCCTTTATTTGGGGGTGGACCTCACCTCCTCTAGGGGGGTCCGGGGGCATGCACGTGAAATGCATCAATCTGGTGCACTTTGAGCAGAACATGAATTTATGGATACAGCTCTCAGCACTCATATGAAAGGATACTTTTCAATAATCCAAACATCTTTAGAATATGATCACAACCAATAACAAATCATTTAAACTGGTTTATTCTTATCTTATTTTACCTAGTTAGCATTCTTTCTTTTTTCTTTTATTTGACTAATCACTCCTCTTTTAAACTGTTGGCGCGTGCCCCACACTTTGAGGAACGCTGCCCTAGTCCAATCATACTTTCTTAAAGCACTCACAACTCGAGCTTTAAAAGTTGTGTGCTAACCAATCACCATCACTAGAAGAATCATTACATCCTTCTGCTGAAGATTCAATCAAACCCTTCAGTGGACACCTCTGGAAACCGACCAATCAGCTGCCTCTAAACTAAAGCAAAGCCTGAAGCCGAGGCATTGACCATTTCTCCTGCGATTGTCCCGGTGTAAACACACATTTTCATCCCCTTGGCAACGCTCTCATAATCCCACGGAGGGGATTATACCGGGCGGTCATTTAGGAGGATCAAACCAGAGGGGGGGGGGATTTGAAATGTATCCCGAGAGAGATTCAGGAATACGTGCTGCGTGGTGGAAAGGTGAGGTAAATGATGTAGCGAAACAAGAAGCTGCTTTTCTACTTACCTATATCTGTCTCTTTGTGGTTCTTCACGAGTTCTCCAAGCTCGAAGTTCCCAGCAATAATGGCGACCTGGAGGGGGAAATAAAAGTGTTTTTATCTGTTGTATTCAGGTCCTTTTCAAATCTGAAAGGCTCTCACGTCTTTTAAAAATCCCTCAAAGTCACCTTTCATCCCTAACCCCTTTTTCCTCTTGGCCTAGGACTTTTATTAATCTTACTTTATTTGTTGTTTCTTTGTTTGCTTGCTAAACGTCTTGAAGCTCTGTTTAAAATAGCTATGTAATAGTTATCATTATGATTACTTTTTACATAGTATTTAAAAAGCACAAAAGGACAGTTAGGGGATTAACTTGAAAAAGCACAATTTGTGAAGACAGATTATTATTTAAATTCACATACACTACGTGTTAACCAACAATGAAGCCACGTTCAAAGACCATGTGCTTCCAGCTGAGGAGAACGCTGCATTTAACTCAGATTTCAAAAGGTACTCCATCAAAAACAAGAAAGAGGCACTTATTCACAATAATGTCAGTCATTTCCTCCTCTTTGAACAGACTCTGACTTTGAAGTTGATACAAAATCCTTCATGGCTTTAATCATCTGTAGCAGGGAATCTAGTAATCTAGCACGCACGCACGCACACACGCACACACACACACGACAGGATGGAACAGTATTCACATGTTAAGTCACATGTTTATGTGAGGAGGAGAGAGTCAAAGTGTTCTGTTGCCTTCATGCAAGGAATAGAGAAACAATTTGGATTATTCCTTGGGTGAAAGTAAAAACACGACGACACTAAATCCATTGTTTAACATAAAACTGTTGGAAATAATGTACCAATAAAGATTTATAAACATTAATCCCTTACTTATTCCTAATAGTGTGTAAAAGCATTCCCAAATAAGTTGTTTCCAGATGTACTAATGGAGTAATACTATGTTTTCAAAAATTCCTCCGATATTTCTATATTTTGTTTTTGTTGGAAACGCAAGATACTTATATACCCGGATACCTTCCAATAGATACACCTTATTGCACAGTATGGTTTGAATGTAAGGCCAAACTCTTAGTGTATCACCAGCTCCACTGATGGTCCTTATCTCCAGCCTTTTGACAACAATTAACCCGATATCAATATGTTGTCAACAGGCTGGAGCAATGGATTCAACATTCATGTATAATATCAAGAACATTCAATGACACACACATGTTATCATTAATAATCAATCAAACAGATATTTCTCAGGTCAAGAATTAACTTTCATTATCAAATAAGTCAAAACATTAACAGTTTCACCAAGTGGTACGTTTACGAAAGGATATGTTCATAAAATAGCCATCATTGCTCTTAACACCTGACATGTGAATCAATGTGACTCATATACATATATATCATTACTATTATTATTATAAATACACACTATTATTATTATTTATTACATAATGAAGACTTTTCTTTTTGTCGCTGCTTTTAATTGAACTATTCATATCCTAAACTGCACTGTAACTTTTATCCATGTATTTTTCCTTTTAATGTTTATTTTATTAGCTTTTCTTTTTTAATGCTTAATGTCTTTCATTTTTTGTAAAGCACTTTGAATTGCCTTGCCTTGCCTTGCCTTGCATTACATATTTTATTTGTATACTCCTGGAAATAATTACTGCACTTTATTCTTTATTCCTAAGTATGTATGCTGCGTGTATTTTGTTGTCTTATGTTGTGATGTTTTATTTTTGTTTTGATGGCACCCTTGAAAGGGAGAAGCATTTATCTCATTGTACGTGTATAATGACATTAAACTATTCTATTCTATTCTATAAAAAGGATATGTAAAAGCAGTTATCAGCATGTTCTTTGGTTAGCACTGCTTATGTGCGATATATTCTTTATTTACAATGTAATAATGTTATTACTGGCTTCTACTTCAATACACTCCAGACTAATAACACCGTCTTTTATAACTTTACGTTCATAATGCTGCTGCTTAATTGTTTTGTATTTGTTAACCTTGCATGTGTTCTTATTTTATTTGTACTTGCCTCTTTATTTTGTATTTTAGTCTCCTCATTTTATTGTCTTTGCTTTAACTTTAATGTAAATGTCCTCGCTACGTTGCAAAACACATAACTTTTGTTCTGATGATTAGTTACCTGTAGTATCTTCTAAACCAGCGGTGTCCAAACTACGAAATGCGGCCCGTTGTCCATTTCTAATCGGCCCTCAGCTAATTCTTAAAGTATAATGGTATACGGCTCCCGCCTGAAACTCGTGCTCGTCTTATATTGTACTTCTTAAATATATGCTCTGACAGTAGCACTCCTCCTGTCTCCTCTGCAGCCACCTTCATGCTGCTCAATACCCGCTCCCTCAATAATAAAGCATTACTCATCCATGACATCATCATTGATAAGAAACTTGATTTCTTATGTTTAACGGAGACATGGCAGAACCAGCAGGATTTCTTCGCTCTCAACCAAGCTACTCCCCCAGGCTATGTTTACCTCCATAACCTCGCTCCACGGGCCACGGCGGCGGGCTGGCTGTTATCCACCGAGCAGGTATCCGGGTCAGGGAGATTCCCTCTCCCAATATCACATCATTTGAGTGTATTACATTCTCGCTCTCCGGATCACCTCTACTCCAGGTTGCCCTGATTTACCGCCCCCCCAAAGCTTCCACCACCTTCATGTCCGAGCTGAGTGAGCTTCTGTCCTCTCTCTGCTCTAAATCACCTTCCAACCTATCTGCTGGGAGATTTTAACATCCACGTCGACTCCACCAGCTGTAGCTTTGCCGCAGAATTTCTGTCACGTCTGGACTGCCTCAACATAACACAGCATGTCCAGGGCCCCACCCACTCCAAAGGTCACACGCTGGATCTAGTCTGCTCCACTGGTGCCCCCCCCCTCGCATCTGCAGCGCCTAGACCTGGCAGTATCAGACCACCATGCCATCATCTTCACCATCCCCATCCCCCTGCCCAAGCAGCGCCCCAGGCGCACAATCACCTTCAGAGACACCAAATCAGTGAGTGCATCAGCCCTATCAGACCTCCTCATAACCCACATGGCCCCGGCTCTCTCCAAACACCTCGCCGGACGTGTTGGTGGCCCGCTACAAACACTGCCCTCTCTCTCAGCCTGGACTCTCTGGCTCCCCTCAGAAGCCGGACGGTGTCTTTTTCTCCGCCCGGCACCATGGTTCACCTCTGATCTTCGTACAATGAAGCAAACTGGTCATCGGTTGGAGCGGCTTTCCAGACGAACTGGCCTCACCGTCCACCGTATGGCCCTGTTGGACCATGTAAGGTCCTACAAGGAGGCTCTCTCCAAGACCAAGACCGCCTACTACTCCTCCCTCATCACCTCACAACAAAATCACCCCAGATCCTTGTTCTCCACCATCAACCGACTGCTCCGCCCCCTCCCTGCCACGCACACTGCTGAAGCTCCTGACCTCTTCTCCAAATTCCTCAACTTTTTTCAGGCTAAGGTGATCTCCATTCATCAACAACTCCTGGTGCCCGCCCCCTCCCCCTCTCTGCACTGGCCCCTGACACAGAAATGCACACTCCCAGCTCAACCCCTCAATCCCCAATGCTCTCTCTCCTCCTTCTCCCCAGTGGATGTTCCACTGGTCTCGAAGCTGGTGACCAATGCTAAGGCCTCCACCTGCTCCCTTGACCCCATGCCCACGGTGCTGGTCAAGGCCTGCCTTCCCACCCTCTGCCCCATCATAACAGACATCATCAACTCCTCCTCTGTCATCTGGAATAGTTCCCTCCTGCTTCAAAACCGCACCTCCATCACTCCCATCCTCAAGAAGCCTGGTTTGGACCCTGAGGAGCTGAACAACTACCCGACCGATCTCCAACCTTCCTTTCCTTAGCAAAACCTTGGAAAGAGCAGTCGCCGCCCAGCTTCATCAACATCTGTCCAACCATGAGCTCTACGAACCCCTACAGTCAGCCTACAGAGCACATCAACAGCACAGAGACCGCCCTCCTCAAGATCACTAATGACCTCCTTCTCGCTGCTGACTCCGGACAAATCAGTAATTCTCATCCTCCTCGACCTCTCTGCTGCTTTTGACACTGTTTTCTCATACAGTCCTCCTAAAATGCCTCTCTGACAACCTTGGCATCACTGGCACAGTCTGTCATGGTTTCAGTCCTATCTATCAACCAGGTCTCAGTTTGTTAGCATCAGCGGCTCATCCTCCCCCTCGGCCCCAGTCAACCATGGTGTCCCCCAAGGCTCCGTGCTTGGTCTCCTACTTTTCACCATTTACATGCTCCCCTTTGGCCAGATCATACATCAATTCGGTCTCAATTTCCACTGCTACGCTGACGACACTCAGCTCTATCTCAGCACCTCACCATCCGTCCAGCTCCCTCCACAGTCTTTGGTCAACTGTCTCCATGCCATAAAAACCTGGATGACAGCAAATCTACTCAAACTCAACAGTAAGAAGACTGAGCTCATAGTTGTGGCCCCCAAAGCACTGCTCCGGAAGGTTGGGGATCTCCTCCTCCACATTGACGGCTGTTCCATCTCCCCGTCTCCCGAAGTCCGTAACCTGGGTGTCATCCTTGACTCCACTCTCTCATTTCAGTCACACATCAAATCCGTCACTAAGTCTGCCTTCTATCACCTCAGGAACATCTCCCGTCTACGACCATCACTCTCTGATTCCGTGGCCGAGACCCTCATTCATGCATTCGTCTCCTCCCGGTTGGATTACTGCAACGGAGTCCTGTTCGGGGTTCCCAGTAAAGCCCTGGACAGGCTCCAGTATGTGCAGAACTCGGCTGCCAGGGTGCTCACTCACACCAAGCCCTGGCAGCAACATCACCCCCCAACCCTGATCCACCTCCACTGGCTCCAGTCAAGCACCGTATCACCTATAAACTCCTTCTTTCTGACTTAACAAATCCCTCCATGCCCTCCCCCCCCAATACCTGTCCTGACCTTCTCCGCTACCACCTCCATCCCGGAAGCTAAGAATAATCTGGACAGGATCTCCTCGTCCCACCCCCCCGCACCAGGTTGCGGACTTTTGGTGACAGAGCCTTCAGTGTGGCATCCCCCCACCCTCTGGAACTCTCTCCCCCCCGAAATCCGCAGCGCCCCAACCCTGGACATTTTCAAAAAGCCCTCAAAACGCACCTTTTCACCGAGGCTTTCCCCACTAGTTAGTTTTAATAGGTTTATTTTTCCGCTACTTCCCCACCCACCCCCTTAACCTGTCTGCCTTTTTCCCCCCTACTCCCCCCCCCTACCCCGACTTGTAAAGCGACCTTGGGTTTCCTGAAAGGCGCTATAAAAATATTATATATTATTATTATTATTATTATTATTATATATGTGAGCCTACATTACACAGTAGTATTCATGTGTTAATAAGCCCACTATTCAAAGACATTCAGTCAATTAGAGCTGACAACATGTTCTAACGAATCTTTGTTTTATTTCCATAACAAGCTTCATATTTCCCTTATTATAAGCAATGTGAGGCTTCTGTTTTAAGGGATGAGCTGCAGCAGGATAACTGAAACCCTCTGGAGAGCTCTGATTGATTTTGCTGAATTCTAATTTAACCTAAGAGGCAGTATACCTCACCTCTAGCAGCCCGTTGTATGCTTTTCTGCATGTGGCCCTTAGTGAACACAGTTTGGACACCCCTGACCTAAGCTCTTCATCTTCCTTTGACCAATTAAAACAAAGATGCACTTCCTGTGTGTGTCCAGCAGGGGGCGGTGAAGCCTGTTCCCCTGTCAGTGACCCAGATCAGCTTCCTGTTGTTGACTCCCGGTGCCAAAGCACGCCTAAAGTGTTGCAAAAATACTTCATTTTGCTCTCATATGTTGCACCGGAGCGAGCGTGCACACACACCTCGAGGGAAAGCTGTCAGCAGCATTATGTAATCTCTCATTCCTGGAGAACAAAATCAGGAGGAAGAGAGCTAAACAGTGTATTATTAAAGCGGAGTTGGCTTGAGTAGTAATACTCCGCTGCCTCCCTCCACAGTTGACCTTTTTCTTCAAATAAATACTGAGAGAAAAGCACTCGAGAAGCTCTAACCGACGTGTTTTCCATCCTCTTGCATTTTTCAACACGCTGCATTAATATACAATATCTTCCTTTTCTCTCTCAGAGCTGAAGTGTGCGTCAATACATGAAACGCTGCTCTTCTTCATGTGATGCTTCCTGTGAGCGGGATGAAGAATGTAAAGGGCCAACATTCAAAAAGAGTCAACGCAGGGGATTTGTCCTACTTTTACATAAACCTCGAATTAGTACTTTTTGGATATTAAAATGTATGTATTTTAAACAAACCTAAGTCTGTCCTTGGTTAAATTACTGCTACGTTCATAAGTTCATAAATACATGCAAACACCTTCCCAGGGAAGGCTTTCAGATTGTGCTTCAGAAATAACGGGCAATATCAGAAGATGCTGATTTTTTAAGGCAAGATACTATTACTATGTGCCAACAAATTAGAATGGGGGAGGAATATAATTCATATATAATTAGGCAGACAATTATAAAAGCAACACAAGCTTTGGATCAGGTGCACTGTAGCTGTATTTTTAGTTTAATGTAGGATAATGATATTGGGGCACTGCTCTAATAGAGGACTATCTGTGCCTATACAGTGTGTGTCCTTCATACAGTCTATGGTCCTTCATCGTGAACTCCCACTCACTTCGAGGATCTCCATAATGCACCATGCCATGTGTGACAAATCTGATTTTCTCCCACAGGAGGTCTGATCCGGCTCGTGGACGTGACGGAGCAACACGTCAGGAGCAGGGACGTACACAGACATTTGGAGGGGCTATTGCTCTAAACTGAAAAAGGGCCCCCCTCCTGAAAAAAAACATAAGACCTTTTGAAAATTCTAACTTGTTTTTAATGTAAAAGGTTAATGAAATAAAAACACAACACTTTCATTGCAAGTGACACTCGGTTGACTTTTATGTCCAACTGCTAAATTCGTTATTCAGTCTGTGTTCAGTTCAGCCTCTCAAATGTGCTCTAACTGGAGGCTTGGGGTTAGCCCCCAAACAGAACATGAACTTCACTCAGCACAGATACAGGCTTTGCATTTATCACTGATTGTTTGTATTAGTGTACTCCAATGCATGTGGTTGCTTGACATAATTACAGTGCTTCACCTGAAGCTGCCCTGCTGGCACCTTTTATCCAGCTCTGCAAAGTCGCAGTCCTTTTAGCTGCCTCCTTCAGATATCTCTCTTTCTATCTCTGCTTCAGTCTCCTCTTGAAGGCATTCTTAAGCGCAGAAATGTAACATTAGGCTATGCATAAAATAACCAAACGATTATTACATTAACTAATTTGAACAGTAATTCACATCATCATCTCATCTCATAAGGCAACTGCATTCAGTGACTTGATTTTTTAAATGAAAACCAGGGATATCTTTTGTTTTGTGGTCCATATTTCATTAAAAATATCTAATGTTAGTAACTATTAAAGAAAGAATGGGGACAATTCTGTTTTAATGTAGTTTGACCATTGTAACTGCTGTGCAGACATACTGATAAAATAGGGCTTCTAAATAATTACCTTAAATAAACTCACTTAATTCTCACTTAATGTCATTAATGAAACCAGTTCAGTACGCGTTATTCTTATTCTTATCATTCTTTATGAGCGTAGTAACGGTAAGGTATCTAATTATGTATCTAGTATTCCATCACTTAATAACAGAGATGGTCAAACTGAAGTAGGGACATGGCAGAAATCCTACAATGAAGCGGGACGGTGAAGTGTTCTCCGTGAGAGGGCGATCAAGAAAAGAGAGCGAGCGGTGAGGGAGTTTACGGATGAAACGACACAGAAAGACAGAAGCACAATAACAACAAGTAGGCTATATTTACGTGCTTTTTTGTAAATAACCGACGGTGTCAGGAGCAAGTAAAGTCCCCTGGTTTGTCCCCTAGTCTCACTGCCATGAGAAAACTCAAAATCAATTTTCCGAAATACGCCACTAGAGGTGGTCTTAAAAGCATATTTAAAAACGGGGACAGATTGACCCGGGATTGATCACCATAGCCATATGAGGGCGGACTCAGAGGGCTTTGCTTTGCTTCCAGCTGTCAGATTGTAAACAAAGTCACGTGACTGGGGGCAGATGACAGCGCTGACTTCCGGTGTGTTTCCCGCAGCGAGACGCTACAATACTAATTGTGGGCTTATCATGTTTATTCGGCCACAACAGAAAAGAAAAAAAACCCTCTCACTCTCTCCAGAGGGGCAGGTCAGACAAAAATGGCAAACGGGCCGTTGCCCGGGCAACATTAGCCCGTACCTGTGCACGTCCCTGGTCAGGAGGAAGTGACAGTGATGAAGATCCACTGAGCGCGGCCGGAAAAGTGACCGATGCAGAACTAACTGAGAGGGAAGACGTTTGATGAAACACGGAGAACAGATTTAAGAGTGAATGTTTTATGTGTGTGTGTGTGTGTGTGTGTGTTGGAGACTTAAGATGTGATTGCAGCACGTATATATCGTTTTTCAACTAATTTAATAATAATTGATATAGACAAGGTACAATAAGTTAGTTGAAGGACACGCACGCACGCACGCACACACACACACACACACACACACACACACACACACACACACACACACACACACACACACACACACACACACACACACACACACACACACACACACACACACACACACACACACACACACACACACACACACACACACACACACACACACACACACACACACACACACACACACACACACACACACAGCACAGCAGTTTAAGAGTGAATTAGAATCCACCTTATCCAGTAATTTAATATATATGATTCTATATTGGGACATAACAGACAGTGTGTCCTTCTGGTACTTAAAGTATATATTTTTTTATTTATTCACCAATTCAATGCTAATATATAAAAACAAGTTTCATATAAACAGTGAGACAGGATCGTTCAGGTAAAGCTGCTGTCTGTAAAACCAAAACAATGAGCTGAACGAAGCTAAATCTCTCCGTGGCAGGAAGTGTAAACTGGGTTTATACGAGCTCTGGAAACAGCTGACTACTGTCTATTTGTTTATAAAGCCAGAGAGGCTGAACCATGAGAGTAAAGCTGCCTTTTAGCTGAGCTGAAAGACACTAAAATAAGCGATAATGAATACCTGGACTGTAGTCTTAGTAGGTGCATCGATATAAATGACTCTCATATAAACGCAAAATCCCTTGATCCACAGTCAATTTGAAATAGGGGATGTTAAGGATGCGTTTTTGGTACATTTAATCAAATATAACAGATTTTAAATATCATTACTTGCATGTTTTTGTCCTGTGTATTCCCTTTATCATCTTATATCAGTTCCTGGTGCTGTTGCTGCCTATGATTCCCACTGAGGCATTAGAGGTGGGGGATGGAGAGTGGGTTTCCCTGCTAGCATCTCTTGGGCTGCTGTACTCGTTGCTATGGCACCAAAACTCAGCTGTTCATTGGCTGTTCAGCTTGAACCAGGTTCGAATTGACAGTATTTATGCACTGAAAAAATGAAAAATACATGACAAAATGTCTGCTTTTGCTTTGCCGAATGTGGCCCAATGACACGATATTTGAATCTAAATTTGACATACTGTACTGCATGTCACTGGTGGCGGTAATTTGCAGCACGTGCCTCTGAATAATAAGGCAGACAGAGAAGCAGAGGAGGAAAATCAGGTCTGACGTACAGTGTGTGCCAAAGGCGATGAGAAACAAGAGAGTGTGTGGGGGCAAACAGGCCAGGAGATAAAGGAGGAAGTGGGGAACAGAGGATGATTATAATGAGGAGGGCAGGTAGGAATTAGATTAGAAGAAGGTGCAGAGGAGATGTGAAATTGGACTGAAAGGAAGAATAAAAGTACATTAAATCAGGTATTGTAGTGGGGATACAAAGCTTAGAAGAGACGTTATATTACGAGGGAAATTCAGTTTGAGGAGACCAAGGAGAGTTAGGGGAAGTGGAGAGGATGTGGCCAATTGTTGGAGGCGATTGTTAAATAAAGAAAATTAATTTGTATCTCTCTGAAAGCCCTCTATCTGCAGAAAGGCGCATGCACTCAGAGAGGATGATGGGAGTTTTCTGTCCCCAAATTCTCTTCCTTTTGTTCCACTCCACAATGGTGATCAGGCTAAGCTGTGACACACACACGCACGCGCACACACACACACACACACACACACACACACACACACACACACACACACACACCACACACACACACACACACACACACACACACACACACACAGACTGACACATGATATTATCAAATGGCATGGCCACACGCCCACGCTATGTCCTAATTAAGATCCGCAGCGGGCGTCGTTCAGCCGAGGCAATCACTTTTTATTAACATTTGCACTTTGCCGTTGTTAATTCGGCTCCTAATGAAGATGCTTGAATGAAGTCTCTCTGTTCGAATGACAAGCGTGCAGAGTGCCTGCTCTCTGTAGAGGTGGTTGTTTCAAAATAAAATGGTATTTCCCATTGGTGAAGAAAATGTAGTGACCTACTGCAGATGCAAATGTGCCTCACAACCGCATTAAATATGCTTAGGCGCCAAAATAATGAGCACATGGTTGTCCTTAGACGTTTGCCATATAGTAACAAAAAAATAATGATTTGATTATATTTAGAACAACACTCCCTGCTGCTTTAGAGACGAATTAGTTCGATTTTTCACCTAATTATTCGTGTTATAAATATATTGCAACGTGCAGATTTTATTCAAAGCTCTATTTTTTTGTTGAATTTAAAATATATATTTCGAATGACTTTTTTGGATTAAAAGATTTTATCTGAAGTGCTGTGTTCCTTGGGGATACATGGTGAAAGACTATTCTGGACATTTTGTATATTTATTTGTGGCATTGATTATAACGTTACAAAGATTTTGGGACGTTTACATTCATCTAGGACCGATTAAAATGGTGTTTTGGGCCAATTCTGGGAGGCTTTTTTAACATTTTAAAGAATGTTTTATTAGAAAAAAGGGGTAGGGGAAGGGTATTCTACGATGGCCGACAGGTGCCCATACATTACAACGGCCCAAAGCACTTACATGTACACCATAGGAACGCCCTGCATATACTTCAGCGCATTTCTCCTAATGGAAGTGTTTTTGGACGAAGTAAGCAGGGACGTGCACAGACATTTTGGGGGCCGGGGGCTCAAGTGAGAAAAAGGGCACTTCCCATAATCATTTATAAAAAAATGGTAAAACGAAATATAGTTGCACATCTCTGACTTACTGACCAAGTCATTGTAATACCCTCACACTCACTTAATTGTTTAATACTCAACAGAATTCTACAAAATAATCAGCTAACAGAGACAATGGCCTTCTTTAGTATTCACTACGCACAAGAGCAGACAACAAACTAGTACAATTAATAGTTATTAAATGAGCAGCCGACACTCAAAATGATGAAGTTACTGGACATTACAGGCAAAAAGATTTTGCTTCCATGTTTTCTTTCACTCTAATGGGAATACAACACATATAAACGGTGTTCGTCCTACACCATGTCTGAATTCATCGATAGATTTAAAGCTAATCTGCATTTAAACATAACATTTCAGGGGAAAATACTGACCTGACGTAAGTAACTATCTGGAGAAGTTGTGAGGTGATGTGTTTTTTTGTTTTATCCTTTTTACCTGCAATGCCTGCCGTGGTAACTGCATGCAAATTAGCGCATTTTAATTAGGCCTAGTTAACGCCTAATTTGCATATCAATGTGGCGTCTTTTAGCTGATTAGCTGTATTTCATTTAATTTAATTTCAAACCTTTATTTAACCAGATTGGTCCCATTGAGATCATAAATCTCTTTTTCAAGGGAGACCTGCAGCATATAGGTTCCACATGAAACATAAAACAATAAAGGACATCATACATTATATTTACAGGATACATTTACATAGTTATAGACATTTACAAGTATCCATAGTATCAACGAGCATTTCATTTACCCTAGCTTTAAAAACATGCAGAGGAATGAGATTGCTCAGTTTCAATTCTTGCTGAAGATTGTTCCAAGCAAGTGGAGCTGCGCACATAAAAGCTGTCTTACCTAAGACAGTCCTTGCTCTTGGCACATCTAACAAGACTACATCATGTGACCTCAGACAATAGCTGCTTGCAACTCTCTGTGTTATCAGAGAGCAGATGTAATACGGGAGTTTACCCAACAAAGCTTTATAAATAAACGTGTACCAGTGACTGAGCCTCCGTACAGAGAGTGATGGTAAACCTGCCTTGGTATACAGTGTACAGTGATGTGTAAGCGCTTTACAATTTGTGACAAATCTCAGAGCACTGTGATACGCAGCATCCAATTAGCTCAGGTAATGGGCAGGTGCATTCATATACAACAAATCACCATAGCACAGCTCAGGTCAAAGGTCACAGAGCCTTTTCCTGGCCTTAAGCGATAAACAGGACTTGTTTCTGAAAAAGAAACCTAGCCTAAACCTCAGTTTTTTAAGCAGGTTATTGACATGAAGTTTAAAAGAGAGACAATCATCAAGCCAGATACCAAGGTATTTGTAACAGGCAACAACTTCAAGTTTTATTCCTTGCGTAGTTACAATATCTAAAACAGGCTCTGGTGTCTTTTTTGCTTTTGAAAAGAGCATTACCTTGGTTTTATCCACATTTAAAAGAAGCTTTAATTCAGAGAGCTGAGTCTGAATAGTGTTAAAAACAGCCTGTAATTTAACAACAGCCTCTTTAAACTCGAGGCACTGGCTGTTTAGTAATTTGTTCATCACCACTCACTTTCAAAATAAGCCAAGAAAAGCCAACATGGGACAGTAAAGTGGGAGGTGCTGCTACCTGTCTGTCTGAAGGGACAGTAAAGTGGGAGGTGCTGCTACCTGTCTGTCTGAAGGACTGTAAAGTGGGAGGTGCTGCTACCTGTCTGTCTGAAGGACAGTAAAGTGGGAGGTGTTGCTACCTGTCTGTCTGAAGAGACTGTAAAGTGGGAGGTGCTGCTACCTGTCTGTCTGAAGGACAGTAAAGTGGGAGGTGTTGCTACCTGTCTGTCTGAAGGGACTGTAAAGTGGGAGGTGCTGCTACCTGTCTGTCTGCAGGGACAGTAAAGTGGGAGGTGCTGCTACCTGTCTGTCTGAAGGGACTGTAAAGTGGGAGGTGCTGCTACCTGTCTGTCTGCAGGGACTGTAAAGTGGGAGGTGCTGCTACCTGTCTGTCTGAAGGACTGTAAAGTGGGAGGTGCTGCTACCTGTCTGTCTGAAGGGACTGTAAAGTGGGAGGTGCTGCTACCTGTCTGTCTGAAGGACTGTAAAGTGGGAGGTGCTGCTACCTGTCTGTCTGAAGGGACAGTAAAGTGGGAGGTGCTGCTACCTGTCTGTCTGAAGGGACTGTAAAGTGGGAGGTGCTGCTACCTGTCTGTCTGCAGGGACTGTAAAGTGGGAGGTGCTGCTACCTGTCTGTCTGAAGGGACTGTAAAGTGGGAGGTGCTGCTACCTGTCTGTCTGAAGGGACTGTAAAGTGGGAGGTGCTGCTACCTGTCTGTCTGCAGGGACTGTAAAGTGGGAGGTGCTGCTACCTGTCTGTCTGCAGGGACAGTAAAGTGGGAGGTGCTGCTACCTGTCTGTCTGAAGGGACAGTAAAGTGGGAGGTGCTGCTACCTGTCTGTCTGAAGGACAGTAAAGTGGGAGGTGCTGCTACCTGTCTGTCTGAAGGGACAGTAAAGTGGGAGGTGCTGCTACCTGTCTGTCTGAAGGGACAGTAAAGTGGGAGGTGCTGCTACCTGTCTGTCTGAAGGGACAGTAAAGTGGGAGGTGCTGCTACCTGTCTGTCTGAAGGGACAGTAAAGTGGGAGGTGCTGCTACCTGTCTGTCTGAAGGGACAGTAAAGTGGGAGGTGCTGCTACCTGTCTGTCTGAAGGACTGTAAAGTGGGAGGTGCTGCTACCTGTCTGTCTGAAGGGACTGTAAAGTGGGAGGTGCTGCTACCTGTCTGTCTGAAGGACTGTAAAGTGGGAGGTGCTGCTACCTGTCTGTCTGAAGGGACTGTAAAGTGGGAGGTGCTGCTACCTGTCTGTCTGAAGGGACTGTAAAGTGGGAGGTGCTGCTACCTGTCTGTCTGAAGGACAGTAAAGTGGGAGGTGCTGCTACCTGTCTGTCTGAAGGGACAGTAAAGTGGGAGGTGCTGCTACCTGTCTGTCTGAAGGGACAGTAAAGTGGGAGGTGCTGCTACCTGTCTGTCTGAAGGGACAGTAAAGTGGGAGGTGCTGCTACCTGTCTGTCTGAAGGGACAGTAAAGTGGGAGGTGCTGCTACCTGTCTGTCTGAAGGGACTGTAAAGTGGGAGGTGCTGCTACCTATCTGTCTGAAGGGACTGTAAAGTGGGAGGTGCTGCTACCTGTCTGTCTGAAGGGACAGTAAGGTGGGAGGTGCTGCTACCTGTCTGTCTGAAGGGACAGTAAAGTGGGAGGTGCTGCTACCTGTCTGTCTGAAGGACAGTAAAGTGGGAGGTGCTGCTACCTGTCTGTCTGAAGGGACAGTAAAGTGGGAGGTGCTGCTACCTGTCTGTCTGAAGGGACTGTAAAGTGGGAGGTGCTGCTACCTGTCTGTCTGAAGGACTGTAAAGTGGGAGGTGCTGCTACCTGTCTGTCTGAAGGACAGTAAAGTGGGAGGTGCTGCTACCTGTCTGTCTGAAGGGACAGTAAAGTGGGAGGTGCTGCTACCGGTCTGTCTGAAGGGACTGTAAAGTGGGAGGTGCTGCTACCTGTCTGTCTGAAGGGACTGCCGATGTCCGCACCGCTGTGCAGGAGACGTGGAGGGAGGGGGGGGGGGGGGAGGGAGGGAAGGAAGGGATGGAAGGATGGACACCAGGGAAAAATACACGACTTTATGACCAAGATTTGGATTAAAATACAAACAAACTTGAAACTAAATCAGTCCCCACTCGTATTGATCCACATGAATCCATGATTTTATGAAACTCGTTGAATTAACATTACTTTTGTTCTGCTCTGATTGGTTAGCTGGCCGGCTCTGTTGGGATTGGTCAACCGCTTAGAGATGTCCCGCCCCTTAGCCTATCGCGTACAATGTGTTGGAGAGCTAGCCAATAGAAGTGCAAGTGTTACAAACAGATGTCACTATGAACACAGGGATTTTAGCCTTTGCAGACCATTTACATGCACACAAACCTAAAGAACACTACAGGACAGGGAAAACCCCCAAAAAGCAGAAGATGGCCTCTTTAATTTAAAGAGCCGTACCGCAACTAAGATCTAAAAGTACTACCTTACAGATGTATGTCTTTTGGACAACAGAAACACTCCTGGATAGATTTTCATGAAACTTAATGGAATGGCACATCATGGTCTGAGGAAAAAATAATATGTTGGAGTGATATTAGCATTTGTAGACCATTCACATGCACTACACTTCAGTTTAAAGGTCCCCTATTATACTGTTTTTCATTACTTTATTATAGGTCTCAGATATATACAGAACATGTCTCTGAACAGATCATTGCAGCATTACCCATAATCCCCTCTGTTTCAGCCATGTTTACAAAGTGCTGATTCTCTGTCTGTTACTTCAGATGAAAATAAGGAGCCCCTCCCCACGCCCCTCTGAGAGACATTTGGTTACAAAGAACTCAAAGGTGCTCTAGAGCAGTGCTGCTCAAAGTGTGGTCCGCGGACCATGGGTGGTCCGTGCGCGCCCCCTAGTGGTCCGTGAGTATATTGGTAACATTTCACATTTTAAATAAATAAGTTAATTTAAGTTGTCCGCACTCTCGCGGGAATATCTCCGCAATGGAACGAGCTTAAGTTTCACTTTCGATTGCATGATAAAGCCCAGCGCAACACCTTCGTCACACATGTTGCCACCTGTTTGTACCATTTTCAGGCGATTTGTAATCTGTTAGAAAAACGATGTGTTTTGGGATATTTGTGGAGTTAGGTGGTCCGCGAGTGTTTTTTTATTGGTTAAGTGGTCTAGAGGAGATTCAGGTGATAAGGGGGGGGGGGGGGGGTTACCTTGGTTGCTGATTGGCTAATGGTTACACAAGACAAAACATCGTTATGACATCACAAAGTGTCCAAAATCTGATCGGCTCATTTTCAGACAGGTTTTTATGTAACACATTGTGGCAGCGGTGTGTGCTCAGGGCGCCGGCTGCTGGAGTGATGGGAGTGGCCGGAGAGCAGACAGCAGATCAGAATCAGGTAATTATGCTCTCAATAAGAAGCATGCTGGTTCCTGGGAGGATTTCCTGGCCACAGAACGGGTGCGATCAGGACGACCCCGCACCTCGTCTGCACTATTTTGAGTGGCACATGATTCTTTTGGACAATAAACCCCTAATCATTCACCTGACTCCTTCTCCTTCTGTCCTGGTTAACCTGCGAGTGAGCGGATGGGCTCACACAAAAGTGGATTTTGCACAATAGGTGAGCTCTGAACTCGTGCAGCAGGGGTCATGACATGTGGTGAAACGTGTGAAACCAGAAGAGTTAAACAGCCCACAACAAGTCTGTCTTAGTATACTCTTGAATGTTAGTTTTTTAAAGCATGTATCCCTCTTGTCTTCTTCTACATCAGTTACCGAATTCCTGTATTTTCCAGATCGCGGCCACTTTAGAGAACAGGCCTAAACTTGTTGGATTGAGCTTCTGGCTCCATGTGTAGGTGGAGAGTGCAACTGTGATAAAGATAGTAAGAGCAAAAGAGCGAGTTCCTCCTCTCGAAAACAAGAGAGGGTGCACAGCATGTCTAGTGGCTGCTTGTTGTTCTGTTTCTGTCACTGGAGATCTGCTGCTTGTGTCTCTCTCTCAACACATCTCTGCCCAAACTGCTGAAAACGTTGGCAGCGGAACGAAAGACAGCATCTCTTCTCTGTGAATCTGACAGACTGAAGCCACTTCCTGTTTGAACCTGGCCCCTTTGTTTCTCACATTCCTCCACAAGCTTTATTTCTGTTGTTACATAATGATGCTTTTCTCACTTCTTTCTTTTTTAAAGAGGAACTTGCACAAATATATGACTCGCTATCTTGCTAGATTTCCACATTTCTCATGTTTGCTGGAAATCTCAAATACAGAACATGAGGAAATGGCACCATAAGTTTCACTTGTGTGCGGGGAAATCATTAAATACAGTTTTGTTCTGCCAATTTAACAGCCACATATTGCATTAAACTACAAAACATCAGCAAGAGTTTAAATGGGGCGACTTTATCTACCAATCGGAGAGTCAGTGATTGGATTCCCAACCCCTAGAGTCACATGTCAAAGTGTCTTTGGATGAGACACCCTCAAAGGCTCCCCTAGGCATGTATTTTAGTTGTTAAAAGCATCAACTAAATCAAATGAAATGTAATTTAAATGTAGACTTTTCTATCTATTTTTAACAAGTGGACATTTTATGTTAATGTTCAGGTGTATATCAGTATGTAGCATCTCTACTTTAAAGAGTCCTCTCCTGCTGATGTTCAGGTGTATATCAGTATGTAGCATCTCTACTTTAAAGAGTCCTCTCCTGCTGATGTTCAGGTGTATACCAGTATGTAGTGTCTCTACTTTAAAGAGTCCTCTCCTGCTGATGTTCAGGTGTATATCAGTATGTAGTGTCTCTACTTTAAAGAGTCCTCTCCTGCTGATGTTCAGGTGTATACCAGTATGTAGTGTCTCTACTTTAAAGAGTCCTCTTCTGCTGATGTTCAGGTGTATACCAGTATGTAGTATCTCTACTTTAAAGAGTCCTCTCCTGCTGATGTTCAGGTGTATATCAGTATGTAGTGTCTCTACTTTAAAGAGTTCTCTCCTGCTGATGTTCAGGTGTATATCAGTATGTAGTGTCTCTACTTTAAAGAGTCCTCTCCTGCTGATGTTCAGGTGTATCAGTATGTAGTGTCTCTACTTTAAAGAGTCCTCTCCTGCTGATGTTCAGGTGTATACCAGTATGTAGTGTCTCTACTTTAAAGAGTCCTCTTCTGCTGATGTTCAGGTGTATACCAGTATGTAGTATCTCTACTTTAAAGAGTCCTCTCCTGCTGATGTTCAGGTGTATATCAGTATGTAGTGTCTCTACTTTAAAGAGTCCTCTCCTGCTGATGTTCAGGTGTATATCAGTATGTAGTGTCTCTACTTTAAAGAGTCCTCTCCTGCTGATGTTCAGGTGTATATCAGTATGTAGTGTCTCTACTTTAAAGAGTCCTCTCCTGCTGATGTTCAGGTGTATATCAGTATGTAGTGTCTCTACTTTAAAGAGTCCTCTCCTGCTGATGTTCAGGTGTATATCAGTATGTAGTGTCTCTACTTTAAAGAGTCCTCTCCTGCTGATGTTCAGGTGTATATCAGTATGTAGTGTCTCTGCTTTAAAGAGTCCTCTCCTGCTGATGTTCAGGTGTATATCAGTATGTAGTGTCTCTACATGTCTCCATGCTTTAATGTTCCAAAAGCTCTTTATTTTTCTCATACTGCCTGTGCTGCAGCACCTCTTTTCACCCTCTGTCTGAAACCAGAGCCCAGTCTGCTCAAGTCTTACCCAATGATGTCACTATGACACGGAAGTAAACAAAAGCATCCAATGGAGGCGTTCCAGGCGGGTTTAACACAGCGATTTCAGCCTTTGCAGACCATTGACATGCACAAAGACCCATATTACACACTATAGGCAAGGGAAAACCCCAAAAGCCCAATAGAGTAGTAGAGTGATTACATATTTCTGTAGGCCGACCCGGAAGTAAGCTGCTGGTTCCCTTGAGAAAAAGCAATGGGATTTCTCCATTGGATTTTGGAAAATTGTAAAAATGAAGATCTGTGGAAAACGAACCTAAATGCACGTTTTGTTTACTTTTATAATTTTCGAATCATAAATCTAATCGCCAGAAGCAAAATGCTAACGTTATGCTATAAAGCAGGGGCGGACTGGCCATTGGGAATACCGGGAGTTTCCCCGGTGGGCCTAAATCCTATCGGCCCACATTTGTAAGTGTTCCGGCCCAGCCCATTTTGATAGGCTACCTTTGTTCTATCAGTTTCAATTTCACACATCAGGCCCGTAGCAGCTGTCACTGCAGTGAACGATCAGGAGTGAGTGACTGAGAGACCAGCTGGCAGTTGCTAAAGCCCCTGTCATACTGTCCCGAAATGTACACCCGATGGACACACGAATATGGAATTGTGAATTTCGCACGAAGATGGCCCCGAACCACACACGAAGGCAACATTTACATTACATTGAAGACATACAACTGCAACGAAAGTAACACAAACAATTATGTTACAGTACTATGATACTGTACTGATATCTTCAGACTTTGTTCTTTACTTTCTCCGTCTTTATATGTAGAAAATATTACGTTTTCTCCATCATGTTGTTTCCATAACAACAACAACTTCCTGTCAACTGTCCTTCAAAATAATATATTATATCCTTTTTAGTTTCACAGAACACAAATTGGGTTATTTACATAATATGTTTACATGATTTTGTTGTGCAATAAAACAACCCGATGGACACACGATAAAGGAAATTCAAATTCGGCTGTGATCGTAGCAACATCGGGCCGTTCGTGAGGGCATCTCAAGCCATCGTATGACCGCTGGTGGAGTTTTTCAGGCTCCGGCAGCAACTTCGTGAGCGGTGGCAACATCTTTGACATGCCAAAAAATTGCCGAAGGACCTTGCGAAGGTTCATTTTCGTGTTGAATTTGTGTGTCAATGTTGCCCTTCGTAAGGCCATCGTGAGGGCATCTTGTTATCATCGGTGCCATCGGGCATTCGCCCCGATCAGAGTGAGGGCGAATGCACCGATGGTAACACGAAGATGACATGACTTGACAAGATGCCCTCACGAGTGCCTTACGAAGTTGCCGCTCACGGAGTTGCTGCCGGAGCCTGAGAAACTCCACCGGCGGTCATACGATGGCTTAGATGCCCTCACGAATGGCCCGATGTTGTTACGATCACAGCCGAATTTGAACATTTCCTTTATCGTGTCCATCGGGTGTCAATTTCGGGACAGTGTGACAGGGGCTTTACAGATGGATAAACAAGCTCCAAAGCGTAAAGGCGTTTTTGTATAGTTTGTGTCTACAGTATACAGTGTAGCGAGCCCTGGGTTCAGAGGGGGGGGCTTGCATAGGGGAGGGGGGGGGGGTTGGCAGGGAAACGGGGTTCAGGGGGAGTGGCTGTACCCATAGGATGGAAAAGGGGGAAGTGACGTCTGACTCAGAGGTCGCGCGGCTGTGGAGAAGAACGTGTTGCCCACATTCTGTTACTGAGTTTAGGCTACTTAGCTAGCAGGTTCATTGTTTTGGGTGCAGTCACTTTTGCCTCCACTTGCTGTTCAAATAAATGTTGAAAGAAAAAGTAAATCTGTTTACAGTTCTGTTTTATATGGGTGTTGAAGAAGAAGAAGAAGAAGAAGAAGAAGAAGAAGAAGAAGAAGAAGAAGAAGAAGAAGAAGAAGAAGAATTGTGAGGGATGAAACCCTCTTTAATGGTCACACATGCAGAGCACACACCACACAGTGACATGTGTTCTCTGCTTTTAACCCATCCTAGTGCCAGGAGTCTAGTACTAGAAGCAGTGGGCAGCTAGTGTACAGCGCCCGCGGAGCAATGGGAGTGAGGGGGGAAGGGGGATGTCCGGTGCCTTGCTCAAAGCTACCACGGCAGGGCAGGGGGTGAACTGGGACCTCTCCAAGTAGCAGTCCACACTCCAAATGTAGGTCTGGTCGGGGACTTGAACCGGCGACCCTACGGCTCACAGTCCAAGCCCCTACGGACTGCCATAGATGTAGTCCCTAATTTTGCTCTCAAAGAATAAAATAAAATGTGTCTCAACCACAGACCTTATTTCCAGCTATTCTCCAAAAACATGTTCACAAACCGTTGACTCTGAGACGAGGGAACCGGAAGGGGTAAAATGCTAACTCACTTCTGGGTTTTAGGACTGGTTGCTGCACCACTCTATTGGGGCCCGAGTATGAGATTTGTTTCTTCTCTGGATTCTCTCTGAACGTCCACATGCATGACGCAACACATTATCGATCCTGTATGCTGCTCTAACAGAAATAGATCTGCATCCTCACTGAGCTGCATGTAGGCCGAGCGTTAACCACCGTGATGTGACCGGGCTCAGTCCCCTCATCAAGCGCTCCACTGGAGAGGCTGTGAGGACCCCGTGGGACTGCCCGTCACAAACGCCTGCCTGAAAACACTCCTCTGCAGCTCGGGAGGAGGTTAAGAGTCAGAGGCGCAGATCTGAACGCTGCCGGGGTTTCTCCCTGAGATGGATGTGATGTGTTCACAGAGGTGGAAAGTACAAGTACATTTACTCAAGTACCGTACTCTACACTTGTGAGTGTTTTCCCTTCATGCTGCTGCACCACATTTATTGTAAAGCATTGGTCACCAGCTACTTTGCAGATTTAGATTATAATATAAATCAACTAATGAATTGTGATGTATTATTATTGACTAATGCACCTATAGAAAGACATTAAAGTTAGCTCCACCTTTTACAAGCTGCAACATTCAAGTGATGAACACATTAAGGCATCACTATTTTTAAACCAATGAGATAATAAATACTTTAGTCTCAACATCGAGCACTTTCACTTTAACACTTTAAGCATATTTTGAGGCTTGTCTTTTGGACTTTTACTTAAGTCAGATTTTGTATGAAGGACTTTCACTTGTGACAGAGTTGGTCTCCTTTGTTTACTTCGAGAACCTAGTGACATCACAATGCAACACTCGCGCTTCTATTGGCTAGCGCTCTAACACATTGTACGTGATAGGCTAAGGGGCGGGACATCTCTAAGCGGTTGACTAATCACAACAGAGTCGGCCAGCTAACCAATCAGAGCAGACTGGGCTCATAATGCACACACACTCAAACTTTAAAACTCCTGTATATAGATATCCTGTTTATATCTTATTCTGTTTTTAGCTTGTTTTTATATCACTGCTTTTGGCACGTATTGCCGGTTTTTAAATTGTGTTTAAAAGCGGATTTAAAACGAGTTTCATTTTCACTTTGTTTCGTGTGAAGCATTTCAAATTGACTTATCGTTAAAATCAACTTTTGTTGCCGCTGTGAAAACATAACAATAGCAATATTGGATCCTTTAATATTCCCTATTTAGTCAATTACAGAATATCATGCTCTTCCACACGATTTATACAAACATTTTTGACTTTCAGAAGTTGAATGAACTTCATACTGCCGCTCGATTTGTTTATAGTGTTTCCCAAAGTTGAAGTTTTGCAGAAAACACACTTTAGTTGTGAAACGTGCTAAAAGCTGAGAAGTGAAATGACGAAACAGATGCTTCCAAGGTCTCGATGTTCGTTTCGGTTCCCCTCTCAACACCATTCAACTGAAACAAATCTAATGCTGGGCAGGAAAAGACATTTACAATCCCATGTTGCAGCTGACCTTGACCGTAACGCACTGTTTCCATGGTAACAAATGAAATGAAGACGTAATAAAATGAGCTAAAAATGTTTTCCCCACGCTGCAAGCTGAAATCGATCTCCTGTAATCGCTTACATGCAAACCAAGCGGTTGGAAGAGATTTTTAATTTTTTTTAATGTGTGTGTGTGTGTGTGTGTGTATGTGTGTGTGTGTGTGTGTGTGTGTGTGTGTGTGTGTGTGTGTGTGTGTGTGTGTGTGTGTGTGTGTGTGTGTGTGTGTGTGTGTGTGAGTGTACCTGAAATGGACTCTGGCTGTTGTAGTTCTTCACGTCTTTGTCGGCTCCCCGAACAAGCAGCACCCTGGCACAGTTATCCTGAGTGAGGAGAAGAGAGGACAACAATGAGTGAAACAAAGCTGGGGAAATGTTTAAAAACAGAAACCCTTTCATGTCCCTACTTTGTGGAGGAAAACTACAGATTAGCTTCCAGTGACTTTGGCAGAAACCTCCAGAAGTAGTGGCTGAACATCCAAACACTGCCACAGGAAGAGAAATAAAAAAAACGACCTACATGAGGAACGGTAGCGCTGCTAAGTGAGAATATATCTGCACTCAAACAGGAAGAGGAGTGAGATGGAGAGACGTGGAGAAGAACAGAGAGCTGGAGAGCGCTGAGGGCTTTGAATCCGCTGCACAAATCGCCCACAAAGTGCTCAACCACGCATGCACCGTGCACACACACATGGACATAAATACTTTTTTTAGATCCACAATAAGCTATTGAGAGTTGCTCACACAGAAACACGAGCATAATCTGTGCAGTGTTGACAAAGGCCAGCGTTTAGACATTAAGACGGTATTTAAAGGATGCATGAGTGTGATGTTTTTACTGGAGCCATCACACAACATGTATTTCCAATACAACATATTTAATGACGCTTCTAAATACAAATGTGTGAATTAAAGCAATCACATGCTACTACGTCCTGTATAACGGTGTTATTTCAGACTCGTAGTTCAAACTAAATGCACATAGTGAGTGATTGTATTTTAGCATTGCTTTAAATTGCTCCAAAATGTTATTTTTTCAGGTCTGCACAACTAAACGTGGAGAAGCAGCATTCAGGTGCTATGCCCCATAAATAAATAACAAACCGACACATATTCTGATAAACAACCATAATCTGTGAAGTGTTGACAAATGAGAAATACATAAACATGTTATTTAAAACATGCACGAGGGTTATTTTTACTCATGAGGAGCCATGACATACATTTGTTGTCATATATAAGCACCTCTGTTGAATGTTGTTTTACTGATTGTATTTACCTGACTTTCAACTTCTGTCCAGGGACTACAGACGGAAAATAGCCTGTTGGCTAACTCTGGCGCATTTACAGAAATGTCAATCAATGTGCACCGTCCCTGTCAAATAAATATATAAATACATTTAAAAAATATATGTCAATACATATGGAGGTGTTCCAGGCGGAAGAGACCAAGGGGTAGACCTAGGACCAGGTGGAGGGATTATATCTTTATATTATTTATATTATATGATTCTGTTTTCTTCAAGGTTGTGTCTTCCTGGTCGAATGTACTTATTGTAAGTCGCTTTGGATAAAAGCGTCAGCTAAATGCAACGTAATGTAATGTAATGTAATATCTCTTGGCTGGCCTGGGAGCGCCTTGGGACCCCCCAGTCAGAGCTGGTTGATGAGGGAAAAGAAAGTTTGGGGCTCTCTGCTGGAACTGCTACCCCCGAGACCCGACCACGGATAAGCGGGAGAAGATGGGTGGATGGATGTCAATACATTTATAATGACGCTTGCAAATTGAAATGCGTGACATACATCATTAATTAAAGAATGTACATGTTAGTACTATATTGCATTATTTAGGAATTGAAGTTTCTTAAACTTAAAGTCTAATTGTTCATTATATAACATTTATTATAGCTTTAACTCAAACAACAAACGTGGAGAAGCAGAGTTCAGTTGTTGTGCTTCGTAAATCTATATAAAGCCACAAACATTCTGATAAACAACCATAATCTGTACATTGTTGACAAATGTCAGCAATTAGACATTTAAAGATCTCCTATCGTGCTATTTAAGGCATATATTATGGGTCTCAGATATATAGAAACATGTCTTTGTGTTTTTCTCAAATACAAACAGATCATGCATTTTAGAAATTCCTCAAAGCCTTCTATCCAGCCCTGTTAGAGAAAGGCAGATGTTGGGTCCTTAGCTTGAAGAAAGAAAAAAAGAGGAGGCGGAGCTAATGCCTGATCAGAATTCTACCGGAGATAACGTTACATTCTGCTGTGATAAAACACCATCCTGTTCTAAACCACATCAAGGATTATCTCTGAAACAGCATGGAGCTCAACGGCTTTTTCTCTTGCAGGTTTACCACAAGGTGAGTTCCTTTTTATTTCCTGCTTTTTAAACACATGTGCTCTCCAGTACAGGTTAGCTCTGAGTGTTAGCGAGGCTTGCTAACGTAAACAAAGAAGAGATTACGTCCAACATTTTGTTTCTGATAGCAACTTTCTGTGGGTCTGTGGCGAAGGTGGCTGCGTCACTATGGACTGACGGCTTCAGGCCGGGTGACAGGGCCCTTTGTTGGCGTGATTGCACAGTATAGGTTGTCTGTGGCTGATGATTGTGTGTACCTGGTGTCCTGTGGTGTCTCCTCCCCCCTCACCTGTGTCTTGTTGTGATGATTGGAGTGTGGGTATTTAGGCTCTGTTGCCCTGTCTGTTGAGAGGTGTGTGTGTGTGAGAGAGAGAGAGAGAGAGAGAGAGAGAGAGAGAGAGAGAGAGAGAGAGAGAGAGAGAGAGAGAGAGAGAGAGAGAGAGAGAGAGAGAGAGAGAGAGAGAGAGAGATCCTCGTGGCTGCAGGATGGGTGGAAGGAGAACCGCAGATTGAGGCGGTGAACTTTGTGCCCATGTTTTTAATAAATGCCCACGCCGGGTTATATTTTTGGACGTTCTGCCTCTGCCTCCTTGCTTGGTCGGGCCGCTCAATTGTCAGCTTCACAGGGTCCACCATCCGATTTCACGTCATATCGGACGTAAATCTGTATCCGGTCATTGCAGCCCCGTTTTTAAAAGATGTGGGTACGGAGGAAAAGAGAGAGGGTTTTATTTTCTGACGCTGCGTGAGTTCCCCGACGCACCGGGGACACATTGATGTATAAAACACATCACAAAGTGCATTTTGCATGATAGGTGCACTTTAAGTCTTATTTTTAAAACATGAATAGTTATTTTTTGTCCATACATTTACAATGTCGCTTCCAAATGGAAACGTGTCAGACTTATGAATGAGGTTTTTTAGCTTTCAGGAGACATTAGGGAGGAAATGTAAAGACTGTAGAGACGGAGGGATTTAATGTCTATGGAAATCTCCGCTTTAAATAGATTTGTCCTGTGTGTTTCATGTGGTTTTAGTGACTGTCGATCACTGATGCAGGAGATGACAGAGGAAGAAGGATTCTCACATATTTCTATTCATACGTTTTTTATGTTTTTGTAACGGCGTTGGAATCTCCTCAGGGTTCTGTGAGGAACATGAATATTTATGATGTACAGTATGCCGGCCTAATAACAGAATAATCCAGTTACATCAACCCCCTCTGATTCATCATCATACACAGCTGCAGCTCTCAGAGCGTCACGGCAACACAGAGGATATTTCAGACGGTTTATTATCATTAATAATTATTGAGGAAAGACCAACACGTGTACTCTTTTCTGAGAATTACAGTGTTGGCTTTTTAATAATTAACTAAAACCATACAAATACCCCAAACTATTATTATTATTATTGATCTTTTGATTTAATATTGTAAGACTGAGGAAGTGCTATATGTTTTTAAATGTACAAATCCCATGAAAATACCGTAACTTCATTGGATTATTATTAGGATGATTATTATAATAACTATTATTAAATGCATATATTTATTTATTTTCATTTATTTTTTAAACTGAACTAATAAAAGGAAAACACCACAACTAAAAATGAACATATATTTGAATAACTATTGTGTTTTTATTAAAGCCTCATTTATATATTCTTTCTCTTTGCTGTTGAGCTCAATTGTTAGAATAAATATGTATGAGCTGCTGTCAAAGACGTGTCAGCAGCCTCACATATCGTTTAAGAATACATGACTACATACAAATGGACCTTTCCATCCCCATGCGTGGGCTAACACACATCTCCTTTATCCCAGCATCACAACACAAACAGACGTTGGTGTGAAGGCCGTTTCCGAGGTCAGAGGCTCGTGGATCTTATTTCACAGAGAGAATCATCGTTGTTAAGTGGAACGAACCGCACAGTCAATGCAGCTGTGGGCTGTTTCTGAGCTGAGATTTTCTGCATAGCTGGACACGCTGCAAAGGCTATGTGATAAATGCTTTCTGTAAAACACACAGTTTAGAGGCTGCTGATCCTCAGATGCACTCACAGGTTTAAAGTAAAATTCTCTTTGAGATGGTTCAACTGGATCTCAGAGATTTCTTTAAAAAAAACGCTGGTCATTTAGAGATTTTATTTCTTGTTTGGCGCTCCAGTGAACATATCGGAAGTTATGGAAAACATCCTCCTCCCACTATAACCCTCCTCTATCTGCTCCCTCCTCTTGCCATCTTGAAGGGGCGGAGCTTAGCAGAGGCAGCTAACTCACCTGTGGCCAATCTGTGAAGGCTGCTAGTGGAAAATCTATAAAGGCTCACCTATTGAAAATATATGAAGGCTCACCTGTGCCAAATATATAACTACTTACCTGTGGCAATAATATAAATGCTCACCTGTGCCAAATATATAAATACTTACCTGTGGCAAATGTATAAGGCTCACCTGTGGTATAAAATAAAGAGGCTCACCTGGGGCAAGTATGACAACAAAAACAATTGATCCCATGCACTTTAACTTCCTTTTTGACATGTATCCATTGACCACATCATGATAAGATTATAATTTCCCTTCTCCAAATATACAATTTTACTGAATAGAGCCTGAACGCACCATTAACAAACTGCTTCCACTGGATGCTAACAGCTAGCATAAACTCTCTCTCCTTTTGGCCAATTTCAACAAAGATTTGAGGTTTTTCAGGCCGCGGCCACACAAGGACGATAACGGTCGTATCTACAGCTATTGTTCACTATCAGATAGACGGTTCGGCCACGCGAGGCTGACATGGAAAGCAGAAAACGATAACGGGTCCCAAGGTGGGTAGATCTGCAAACGAAATGCTCTGGGGGGCAAACGGCTCCGTGTGAACGCCCTATAGACCATGTCTTGATAACGATGGCGCAATTGATTATATTATATGATTATATATAGTCGTTATCAATTTGTTTTAAAGCTCAATAAATAACAAAGAAGACCTTTGACCGGCACTTTTCAAATTTTGTCCGGAAGATTTAAAATGTAACGGACATGTTGACTGGTGAAAACAAATCTAACTGAAACTCTGCCGCAAGGTCCCCTCGTCCCTTGGAAGAGGCGGAGAGGTGGGTGTTTATCATCTGCTGGACTACAGGGGAGATGTACAGCAGGAGCACACGCTTGCCTCGGGGAGGGAGAACAAGAGCCACAGCGTCCACAGCGGAGAATAAACAGAAGGACAACCATGCATGCGCGAGAAGTCTTCTTCGCTGCTTTTGTGGCAGGAGTACAGCGCCACTTACAGGACTGGCATATGTACTACAGCGTATCCAGCGCTTTCGAGCGGTCTCGTGTGAACGGATACGTCTCTGGTGCCTATTGCGTGTGGACCTGTGGACGGAAGACTTTTTTGATATCGATTTCGGTCCGTTTGCGTTATCGTCCTCGTGTGGCTCCATCCTCACGGCCCGTATACACTACAGGCATAAACAAATCTTGAAGCTGGGCGTGTCTGAGGCTTGGCGATTTCTCGCGCCCAAGGCGACCAACAACCAATCAGGAATCTCCCGCCCGCCCCAGCATACAAAGCAATAGCAATGTTAAAACGAAGTAAACTGGATATAAACTCCCCAAACAGAAGAAAACCTACCAGTTTCACCCACTGTCTCTGCCACCTCCCTCCATGCCTGGTTCCTCCGGTTTGTATCCCGGTAAATAGTTCTGGTCGGAAAGAACCGGGTGATTTGCTACCGTAATTTCTCGTTTGGAATATGAGGAAATGAACTGCGGTCTGGCTCTCCCAGCTTGCACGCGGTTTGATTGGCTAGCGCTTGTACTGTCAGATTTGCATAAACGGGATTTGATTGGCTGATGCCAGCTTCGAAAGCATCGGGAGCATCAAAAGTTGAACATTGCTCAACTTTTGATGCTCACGATGCAAAGCCATGCCATGCTCCCCACAATGCAGTTCGGCGAAGATTCAAAATCTTCTACGTCACCCCATTCAAGTGAATGGGCGAAGCGTTGAAAGCATTTTTCGATGCCTGTAGTGTAGACGGGGCGTCAGTCTCTAGTTAGTGGTTTATCAGGTTTTAAACCCGCTGGTCTGTTTGGCTAGTTCTGCTTCCAGTAAAACGCTCCAAATAATGAACACTGAAGGATTTCTAATCGGAAGAAGCTGAATGCAATGATGGCAATAATGGTGAAGACGACCTCTCCTATGATCCCAGGCTATTTACTGACAACTAACTCTTTATTTTGTTATTGTTCTTTGGCAGAAAAGAAAGGATTTTAAGTCACGTTGGAACAGAATGCAGCTAAATGGTGTTAGCTAATATTGCTTGTATTAATTAAGGAATGAATGCCAACAATACACAGAACAATATTTGAAATGCTCTTACCCAACGCTCTATGAGGGGAAAGTCACATGTTAAAGTATTTACTGTGATAAGAGGTAGACAGTGACTCGGTTGCATCGTGGGGATTCTCCAAGCTCAGCATCAGAGCACCAACACATGAGTTTAATAAATAACATGAAAGAAGAGCTGCGAATGATCCGTCCCCTGAGAACGAGGAACAAAGAGCCTGCAGGCTGTGTGCTCTGCAAACAGCAGCAGAAACACAGCAGATATATGTCAGCATGCAGAGCGGGCATTTAGGTATAACCTTTAATCGCCTTTAAAAAAGATACTGAGTTTGGTGACGCTGACAGCGAGGGATCATGGGAAATGTTGTCTTCACCCCAACTGTCGTCATTTCAGCTCTACTTCTTCTCCTTCCCCTGATTAGGAATCTTTCAGTATTCATTGTTCAGAAGGTCCTTTTTTGTACCTTTTTATTTTCAGCCACGATGTTTGACAGAAAAAAAGGCGCTAATGTTTGCTCGTCTTGTTTATCTGATAATTGAAGATCCAGATGGTGAGGAGAATTTTACTGAGAGCCATCATCAAACAAAATAAACACAACTGGTGAAAACACTGGATAAACTCGCTTCACAAAAACCACGGCAGAAAATGGACTTCCTAGAAAGAAACGTGTGTCCGATTGGTATTGGATAACTACACTGAACAAAAATATAAATAAATATAAATTGTTTTTGCTCCCATTTTTCATGAGATGAACTCAAAGATCTAACACATTTTCTATAAAGTAGGGGTGTAACGGTTCACAAACATTTCGGTTCGGTACGTACCTCGGTTTTTAGGTCACGGTCACGTTTTCGGTAGAGCAGAAACAATTATCACAAAACATAACATATTTTTTTTCAATTATTATTAAACTGTGAATAATGTATTCACTCAAATAAATGCAAAATATAATAAAATAAACATTAAGGTGCAGCATTTCGATGAACTGAAATAATCTGTATCTGAACTGTACTGTTGCTAAGCAGCCAGTTTGACATTAGGACTTGCTTGTCATTGTATTTTCATGTTGTTTAAAGAAAGATGAACTTGTCCACATTGCTTTTGCCGAAAGGGCAGATCTGCTGGCACTAACAATGTCTCCTGCTGTGGAGAACACCCTCTCGCTAGGGACAGAGGTAGCAGATACAGCCAGGTAGCGCTTTGCTAACATGGCAACATAAGGATATTTGGCGTTTGTAATAGCTTTGGCTCGGTCTGAACTCTTTGCGAGTGGTGGAGGCTAAATGCTAGCGGGAGTTGGGTTTGCACTTCAGTCTTTTTTCTTTTGGTACCGGTGATATTCACGTTCGGGTGATGCCTTTTCAAATGAGTGTGCAAGTTTGATGTATTGCCAGCCGCGTAACCAATGTTAGTTGAACAATGCCGACAAACAGCTTTGGTTCGGTCCACCTGTCTTTGTCCGGCATCCTTGTGAAACTGCGAAACCAAAATGTTCCCAAAGCGGAGACTTCAATGATGCTGGAGGATTTTCGAGCTCAACTTTATCTGCGTTTTTCCATTTCGACAGTTCCTCAAATTACTGACTACATTTGAACGCATCCCTGTGACCAGCTCTCATAGCATGCCCTCTCATCCAATGAAATGACTTGCTCGCTCTACGACTTGTTGAACACAATGGGAGCAAATTACTCTGAATGCTGCGACGCAGCACCTGAGATTACTTCCAAGAAGTTGTTCACGTTCTCAATTTTTTACGTTTAACGTTATATTCGTTCGGTACACTTCGGTACACACCTGTACCAAACCGAAATTATTCGGTACAGGTACCTGTACCGTTACACCCCTACTATTTACACAAAATAACCATTTCCCTCAAATATTGTTCAGAAATCTGAAAAAATGTGTGATAGTGAGCACTTCTCCTTTGCCGAGATAATCCATCCCACCTCACCGGTGTGGCATATCAAGATGCTGATTAGACAGCATGATTATTGCACAGGTGTGCCTTAGGCTGGCCACAATAAAAGGCCACTCTGAAATGTTCAGTTTCATCACGCAGCACAATGCCACAGATGTCGCAAGTTTTGAGGGAGCGTGCAATTGGCATGCTGACAGCAGGAATCTCCACCAGAGCTGTTGCCCGTGAATTGAATGTTCTTTTCTCTACCATAAGCCGTCTCCAAAGGCGTTTCAGAGAATTTGGCAGTACATCCAACCGGCCTCACAACCGCAGACCACGTGTAACCACACCAGCCCAGGACCTCCACATCCAGCATGTTCACCTCCAAGATCGTCTGAGACCAGCCACTCGGACAGCTGCTGCAACAATCGGTTTGCATAACCAAAGAATTTCTGCTGTCAGAAACCGTCTCAGGGAAGCTCATCTACATGCTCGTCGTCCTCATCGGGGTCTCGACCTGACTCCGGTTCGTCATCGTAACCGACTTGAGTGGGCAGATGCTCACATTCGATGGCGTCTGGCACGTTGGAGAGGTGTTCTCTTCACGGATGAATCCCGGTTTTCACTGTTCAGGGCAGATGGCAGACAGCATGTGTGGCGTCGTGTGGGTGAGCGGTTTTCTGATGTCAATGTTGTGAATCGAGTGGCCCGTGGTGGTGGTGGGGTTATGGTATGGGCAGGCGTATGTTATGGACGACGAACACAGGTGCATTTTATCGATGGCATTGTGAATGCACAGAGATACCGTGACGGGATCCTGAGGCCCATTGTTGTGCCATTCATCCACGACCATCACCTCATGTTGCAGCATGATAATGCACAGCCCCATGTTGCAAGGATCTGTACACAATTCCTGGAGGCTGAAAACATCCCAGTTCTTGCATGGCCAGCGTACTCACCGGACATGTCACCCATTGAGCATGTTTGGGATGCTCTGGATCGGCGTATACGACAGCGTGTTCCAGGTCCTGCCAATATCCAGCAACTTGGCACAGCCATTGAAGAGGAGTGGACCAACGTTCCACAGGCCACAATCAACAACCTGATCAACTCTATGCCAAGGAGATGTGTTGCACTGCGTGAGGCAAATGGTGGTCACACCAGATACTGACTGGTTTTCGGACCCCCCCAGACCCCCCCAATAAAGCGTTTCAGAGTGGCCTTTTATTGTGGCCAGCCTAAAGCACACCTGTGCAATAATCATGCTGTCTAATCAGCATCTTGATACGCCACACCTGTGAGGTGGGATGGATTATCTCGGCAAAGGAGAAGTGCTCACGATCACAGATTCTTTCAGATTTGTGAACAATATTTGAAAGAAATGGTTATTTTGTTTATATAGAAAATGTTTTAGATCTTTGAGTTCATCTCATGAAAAATGGGAGCAAAAACAAAAGCGTTGCATTTATATTTTTGTTCAGTGTAACAATCCAGATGTTGAGGAGGTGCCAATTGTCGACGGGTACTCTCCTCTAAACCCTGTGATTAAACGAGTGAAAAACTGAATAAATCAGTTCAATGTTGACGGTTTGTTTCGACAAAGACAAAGCTTTACTACCAGCTGTGAGAATAACTGCTGCTAATGTTTACTCATCTTATTCCTCTGATAGTTTAAGATCCAGATGTTCAGGAGGTTTTTAACTAGAGCAGAATTATTGTCAGAGGGTTTCATCCACAAAAACCAAATGAACCACCCGTTAATAACACCGGTAAAAGCACCAAATAATCAGTGTTTCTCAGAAGAGGCATGGCTGAAAATGGATGTCTTAGGTCTAGAGGGAATAGAGCAGAGTTGTTTCTTTATTGAGATACAATCCAGATGATTATGACGTTTTCATCGAGAGCAGAATTATCGACAGAGGTCTCATTCTCCCCAAAGCTGGTGATTTAAAAGCAGTAAAAAAGCTAAATTCAGAGGTTTCCCTTTAGGGTTCAGTTTTTTCAGATTCTTTGGCAGCAGCTTGCTCAGCTTATGTTTGCTCTGATAGCTGAAGATCCAGATGTGTCGGAACTCAAATCCTTTAGTTAAACAATAGCGTAAGAAGCACGACAGTCAGGATGGCTTTTACATCCTTGTCTGTACTAAATCATCACATTTGGAAAAAGGTACATGTGAATCTTAGCTACCACATAAACAAGTATAACGTATTTCCATTCCACCCACGCCAGAGTATTTCCCTTAATGAAAGTTTTCCACTTTTATAAGTGGTTTATTTACAGTGAGTTCATAATGTGCATGTTTTATTTCCACACACGTGCACTCTCACACACACACCTGCTCACCTGGTTGTATAGGGCACAGATGTGTAGGGCTGCGTTTCCTGATGCATTCTGGGCGCTCATGTCTGCTCCGTAGAACAGCAGATGTTCCAGATGCTGAACATGGCCGTGACGGCAAGCCTGTACACACACACACACACACACACACACACACACACACACACACACACACACACACACACACACACACACACACACACACACACACACACACACACACACACACACACACACACACACACACACACACACACACACACACACACACACACACACACACACACACACACACACACACACACACACACACACACACACACACACACACACACACACACACACAGTATTTAAATTACTTTAATTAAATGGACAAGCTTTTTTGAAGTTTGCAGAGTTCCAGAGGTATGGTAGAGAAAGAAGGAAAGACAGCAGTTGTTAATAAAAAAAATGTCCAAGCCTGAAAACACTAAATAGTGTGGGACTTTAAAACAAGTTACTCTGAAAAGCGTGTGATTTAAACCAGTATTTGTCCTTTGTCGTGTATACAGAATGTGTTTATTATATCTAACATATTTTGAAACCAATGTTAAAACTGATCAAATCAATGTTTTGGGACCATTTCGCAGTTAGGGTTGGATTAGATTAAGGGTGTTTGGTTAGTGCTGTGTTTGGTAACTCTCTCTCTAAATAGCTTATCAGGGTATACCAGGGGGGCACAGGTTCAAACCCCACTACAGTCAGCATGTCGTTGTGTCCCTGAGACCCTTCACCCCAAAGTGCTCCTGTGGGGATTGCCCAAAGTATTGAGTATGTAAGTGGCGGTTCGAAGTCCATAGGGACTTGGCTTGGCAACTGGAAGGTCACCAGTTCAAGTCCCGGCAAGACCAAGTGCTACCGAGGTGTCCCTGAGCAAGGCACCGTTCCCTACACTGCTCCCCGGGCGCCGTTCAAAATGGCAGCACACTGCTCCTAACACTAGGATGGGTCAAATGCAGAGAAAACATTTCCCCACGGGGATTATAAAGTATATCAAAATAAAAAGTCGCTTTGGATAAGGCGTCTAACAAGTGACATGTAATGTAATTGCATGGAAAAATGTCTCTGTAAATTAAAGCCTTGGACATCCCTTTGATGGGTTTTGCAGTACCAGTGATTGACCACTAGATGTCAGTGTGCTGCAGAGAGCTTCGTTACCCTCAGTTTGAACCCTGAAGATGTGAGGAAGACGAGTGTGTGCTTTAAGAAATACACAATTGAATTAATCAGAGTTTAAAGGCTGTCTTTTATGAACCCATTTCCGTCCCTGAATGGCATTAACGTTTGAGGTTATGGTGACAGGAGCAATTTATCGTGAGGGGAGGGATTAAAGTGAAATGGCCAATTTACACTGAGGCTTATTTCAGAGAGGTTTGTGAGGAAAACCCAAATGGCTGCTTATCAGCTAAAGCAGGTTACAGTAAAGCATTCTCTCAGAGTAATGGGGTTTTGTGACATAAGCTCGTGCTCAGTCAGGCAGAACATGAGGGGGAATGTTTGGTGATGTTTTCTTTGTAAGGACCATCAGGTCTGATTGATTCAGCTGTGTCAACAGAATGCAAATATGTGTGGAGATTTCTGTAACTTTCTTTCAAAATGTGGACATATCTCCAAATCTGTAAATCTGTGAAAGTAAATGGGAATGAGAAGACACATCTGTTAAAGGGAAGATACATGTGGAATATACAAACACATGTGTAAATAAAAAGACACGTGTATTATTGTGAAATCAATGTTTATATGTGAAGGCAAATTTGAATATTTGAAGATATATATTTCAACTTGGAGACAAATGTGAATACGAATATTTTAAAATGTAGATATTGGCGTAGTCAAATGTGAAATATACAGACACGTGTAAATAAACATTCCTACATTTGTTTCAAGGTGATCGCAGGTTTTACTTCTTTGTTAAAAGGATGTGAATAAAAAGTGATTTTCTTGCCCTCTGAACAAACTGAGCTGCCTGACAGATGATTGCTATCACGTCTGAAATGGGACACACCGAGGGAACAGGGAGAGAGATGTGTGATAAAGCTGATCAGCCTGAACACACACACACACACACACACACACACACACACACACACACACACACACACACACACACACACACACACACACACACACACACACACACACACACACACACACACACACACACACACACACACACACACACACACACACACACACACACACACACACACACACACACACACACACACACACACACACACACACACACACACACACACACACACACACACACACACACACACACAAACTCGTGACAGAGTGTGTAGACACTAATGTGTGACTGCTGCAGGGTGGCTTTTCCTTAAATGGCTTAATACACTTTAACGGTAACAGCTGCCAAGACAGACGGCCACGGAGTGTGTCAGCGTGTGTGTGTGTGTGGTTGTGTTTCTATGTGTGCTTTGGTAATATGTACCAGCTGTTCCAAATCAAAAAAGAGCAAAAAAACCTTCTGTGCTCCTCTGTTTGCACCTGCTGAACTGGAGGTGTGTGTGTGTGTGTGTGTGTGTGTGTGTGTGTGTGTGTGTGTGTGTGTGTGTGTGTGTGTGTGTGTGTGTGTGTGTGTGTGTACCTGGTGAACCTCGTGCCAGCCGTTCTCGTCCTGGCAGCAGACGGAGGCGTGGTGGTTGAGCAGCAGCTCGCAGCAGCCGGGGTCCCCCCCCCCCACCACACTGTGGTACAGAGGGGTCAGACCACGACTGTCCTTGTAGTCCGGAGAAGCCCCCAACTCCAGCAGCGTCTGTGTGTGTGTGTGAGAGAGAGAGGGGATGGAAAGACACATAAAGAGGAAATATGAATTATTAAGCAAGAAGGGAATTGAGTCATCTGGTCTCCAAAGTGGAGGTTTTAAAGTAACTAAGAAATACTGTCTTAAATGGAATATGTTGTGATGCCTACAGTACGTCTATAGCGCATAATAAACATTATAATGCATTATAATCAGCTTATAGCAATGGTATAACCACTGAAATATATTCATAATGCTATAAAAAAGCATCATAATAAGTGTCATTGTACTTGTATTTCACTGACTTTAGAATATTGACATTTCTTTTAATTTAGTTATAACAATGACCAAGTAAAATAACCTATAATAAGATTATTATTTATTTATTTATTTACATTAAATTATATTACATCTATAGTAATTATACACTTAGATCCTTCCTTGCAAAAAAAACAACAACCTTGTACGTGTCCTTATCAGTCCTAAAAATAATTGATATTGTGGGATGATTATTAACATAGATTATTTAGAATATGTACAAGTGCATATAACTTTAATTACACAGTGCTATAGGCATATTGTAATGCACTTTGATACATTATATTAGATGTAAGGGTCATAAAAAGTGTTTTTAATGAGATTTTTCATCATAATTAACTTTCTTTCTAAAGTTTATTTTTCCAAGCAAATGCCACGAAGTACTTTAATCTGACAAAGTCCAACTCATTAAAATAACAAAGCTCACAAAACTTTAGAAAAATAATTGACGATGAAACAAAAAATAAAAGGTAATTATTAACTTGTTCTTTCACCAGTGGCGGTTCTAGACCAAAACAATGCAATTACAGTTATTGGTATTTGTTTCAGTATACTTATTTATTTCAGATAGATCTTATAGTTATTACTGTTAGCTTCAGCTTAAGTTATAGTGCAATGTTTGCACTAACACCATATTTATATAAAAATAAAGGCAATAAACAGTTACATCTCTACTTTACATAAGGGTGTCTGCACAATCTCACATTACAGCAACAAAATCCTGCGGTTTTTGGCAAACCGAGTACCAGAAGATATACATTTAAAAAAAACAAAAACACTTTTCATTGTTAGGGGGGCCACAGAGGTCAGTGTTAAGGGGGCACTGGCCCCCCCTGTCCCCCGTCTAGAACCGCCCCTGTCTTTCCCAGAGTGCGCTGTGGGGAAGATTTAAAAGATAAAAGTGATTTTGCTTCTTCTTAACTCCTCAGAAAGTACTGACAGCTTCTTAACTTCACATCTCGCCCTGTTGTTGGCTGACAGTTTGAACGCATCAAAATGCTGCTCATTTTGCCGAAAGACGCTACAAAGCATGATGATGGAAACTGTCTTGCTTTGCAGAAGTTCCTGCACATGTGAGCAGGTGTAAGAAGTTTAAAACTGAGGATGAAAGACGTTGTATTTTATTTTTACCGTGAGTGTGACGTGGTTCTTGGAGCGAGCGGCTTTGTGCAGAGACGTCATGCCGTCTTTAGCTCTGAAGTCCAGGTGAGAGCCTCCATTCTTCAAAACCTTGATCATCTCCACCATGTTGTCCAGGTGAGCGGCAAATGTCAGCGGACTCTCTAGAAAAATAAATCAAAGACAGAACATTTTCAATTATTTTATCGGAAGAAAAACAAGTCCATATGTGCTAATGTTTTATATCAAGCTGTTTTAAAAGGCTTATTTTGTGAGTCCTGAAATCCAGAAATGAGTCACAATTTCAACATTAAATTAAACATCATCATCCTCAACATTAGCCGCCTTTAGCTTAGCGGTGGTGACGTGAAGTCATGTGACCGTGCTGTAGTTCCTTTATAGCCCAACATTAGCCTCCTTTAGCTTAGCGGTGGTGACGTGAAGTCATGTGACCGTGCTGTAGTTCCTTTATAGCCCAACATTAATAATAACTTGGATTTCTATAGCACCTTTCATGATACCCAAGGTCGCTTAAGCCACCTTTAGCTTAGCGGTGGTGATGTGAAGTCATGTGACCGTGCTGTAGTTCCTTTATAGCCCATCATTAGCCACCTTTAGCTTAGCGGTGGTGACCTGAAGTCATGTGACCGTGCTGTAGTTACTTTATAGCCCATCATTAGCCACCTTTAGCTTAGCGGTGGTGACCTGAAGTCATGTGACCGTGCTGTAGTTACTTTATAGCCCATCATTAGCCACCTTTAGCTTAGCGGTGGTGACCTGAAGTCATGTGACCATGCTGTCGTTCCTTTAAAGTCAAACATTAGCTTTTTTCTTCAGAAATCATAAAGTGGTGTTAATATGTGGAGATTATCCTGCTGAACAAGTGTGTCCAATGAAATCCAATCCAATTGAAAAATCCCATTGAACCAGGGAGATGCTGTCTTCATGGTCGGCTTATACACTGAACAAAAATATAAATGCAACACTTTTGTTTTTGCTCCCATTTTTCATGAGATGAACTCAAAGATCTAAAACATTTTCTAAATACACAAAATAACCATTTCTCTCAAATATTGTTCACAAATCTGAAAAAAGTCTGTGATAGTGAGCACTTCTCCTTTGCCGAGATAATCCATCCCACCTCACAGGTGTGGCATATCAAGATGCTGATTAGACAGTATGATTATTGCACATGTGTTCCTTAGGCTGGCCACAATAGAAGGCCACTCTGAAACGTGCAGTTTTGCTTTAGGGGGGTCTGGGGGGGTCCGAAAACCAGTCAGTATCTGGTGTGAGGGGTAGGGTTAGGATTAGGGTAATGTTGTGAATTGAGTGGCCCATGGTGGTGGTGGGGTTATGGTATGGGCAGGCGTATGTTATGGACGATGAACACAGGCTACTCGATTTACAACATTACCCTACCCCTACCCCTCACACCAGATACTGACTGGTTTTCGGACTCCCCCAGACCCCCCCAATAAAGCAAAACTGCACATTTCAGAGTGGCCTTTTATTGTGGCCAGCCTAAGGCACACCTGTGCAATACTCATGCTGTCTAATCAGCATCTTGATATGCCACACCTGTGAGGTGGGATGGATTATCTCGGCAAAGGAGAAGTGCTCACTATCACAGATTTGTTCAGATTTGTGAACAATATTTGAGAGAAATGGTTATTTTGTGTATTTAGAAAATGTTTTAGATCTTTGAGTTCATCTCATGAAAAATGGGAGCAAAAACAAAAGTGTTGCGTTTATATTTTTGTTCAGTGTAGAAACACCTCATCACTGCACCACTCTACAGAAGCCAAACACATATGTGTGTTCCTAAGTGGGAGTCACAAGCTTATACATAAGCTGCACCTTAAACCGTGATCTGAATTTCCATAAGTAACACATCAGTATTCACACGACTGCACACAACTCCAGGGACTGACACCGAGGATGTGATGACAGTTTGTTTTCTTTGGTACAAACCACCTGGGAAATGTCTGCTTTCATTTTCTATTTGCCTTGTTGAAGATCACACTGAATAATTTACAGGTGACATGTGAAGCACGGTGTGAGTAACATGATGCAGTCAAGTAAAAAGCACACCTGTGTTGTATTTACTTAAGCAATTACACAAGGTAAGCCATGCGTTTTAATCCCAATGTACGGTAAAGCGCTTCTCGTTAGGGTAATCCAAATGCTCCAAATCCAAATAGCTGGTTTCAGGCTATGAAAAACAGTTTGGTCCCCTATTGTCTTTCTAGCATCTGGCTAACATTAGACTCCCATTTCTGAAACACATCCCAATTACTTTATATTGGAGTGGGGCAGAGACTCATTTTCAGTCTCTTCACTGCAGATAAATAGTCGCCAATCAAGGTTAATTGAAGATATACAAGTCTGCCAAAATGAGCTCATATGAAAAGCTACAAATAAAGTGTTTGAATTAGTTTAGCCTTGAGAAGAAGCTCCAGCCTGCCCTTCATGAATGCATCTGATTAGGAGCAAGTAAGGGACAGAAAAAGGGAACTTGACTATAGTTTTTTGGGAGGAATTCACAGGTTTCCCTTTCAGTACATGTCCATATTCATGTTTATATAGTTTATTGTTTTGCAGATGATACACAGCACAGAATGAGGCTGACTTGTTTGAAGCCTGCACCTAAATACGTTTTAAATTCACAGCTCACAATGAAAATGAATTCAATATTGATGTCAACTTATTCCGACATGTACAATGAAAAGGATCTCGTCATCTTGCCCTAACCGTCTGATTAAAGAAGGTCAAGTGTTTGTCACAACTAATTAGAGTAATACAAACTTCACTGTAATTAAGACCTCTTTACAAATGTCAATCTTAATGAGATCTTCCACTCAGAGATAATTAATGTGTCCTAATTTCCCGTAGAAATAAACAGATTTTATTTTCAGTTTGCTTTTGTTATACAAGAAATCAACACAGATCAGTTTAGTGTTCACATGTTGTACGAGAAGATGTCAGATACAGCTTCTTTTGAGTTTTCTTATAGGTATAACATTGAACATTTACCAAAGGAAATGAAAATGCCATCATCATCTTGGGCAATTTTAAAATCTGTGGCAGTCATTTCTCAAACTATACAAGTCTGAATAGCTTCGTTCGAAGGAAAAAATGAGCCTCAATTTCTGCAGCGGTGCAGACTGTGTGCAAACAAAGAGTTTACACGGCAATACTGAAATTACTAGTTTTTATTCCACGGCTTTGTTGAATATTCAATTCTGATTGGTCAATTTTGACATCTCAGGTTGTTAATACTCACTAACAGACCGTTACTAAGGATAACATGACCGTTGCTAAGGAGGATCAAGGGATTACGTGCAGTCATAAGAGGTCCGACATTTAACATCAGCTGTTGATTTTCAGATACAGAAATATCCTGCATCAGAAAACATCAAGGAATAATTATTTTTATGTTTTGAGAGCATGACAAATGTTGATTCATGGTGGCTGAACTTTCCCCAGTAAAGAAAATAAAAAGGGAACAAGAGAAGGAGAGAGGTTAAAAGACAGACAGCTGGACATCAGTGAAATCAACAGAAGAAGACAGGAGGTAAACACTAAAGGGAACAGCTGAAGAAGACAGACAGGAAGTAAAAAAACAGGAGAACACAGACATGAAGTAAACACTAAAGGGAACAACAGAAGACAGACAGGAAGTAAACAGCTGAAAAGACAGACAGGAAGTAAACACTAAAGGGAACAGCTGAAGAAGACAGACAGGAAGTAAAAAGACAGGAGAACACAGACAAGAAGAAGAAGAAGAAGAAGAAGAAGAAGAAGAAGAAGAAGAAGAAGAAGAAGAAGAAGAAGAAGAAGAAGAAGAAGAAGAAGAAACTAAAGGGAACAACAGAAGAAGACAGACAGGAAGTAAACACTAAAGGGAACAACAGGAGAAGACAGACAGGAAGTAAACACTAAAGGGAACAACATAAGAAGACAGACAGGAAGTAAACACTAAAGGGAACAGAATAAGACAGACAGGAAGTAAACACTAAAGGGAACAACAGGAGAAGACAGACAGGAAGTAAGCATTAAAGGGAACAACATAAGAAGACAGACAGGAAGTAAACACTAAAGGGAACAGAATAAGACAGACAGGAAGTAAACACTAAAGGGAACAGCATAAGAAGACAGACAGGAAGTAAACACTAAAGGGAACAGAATAAGACAGACAGGAAGTAAACACTAAAGGGAACAGCATAAGAAGACAGACAGGAAGTAAACACTAAAGGGAACAACATAAGAAGACAGACAGGAAGTAAACACTAAAGGGAACAGAATAAGACAGACAGGAAGTAAACACTAAAGGGAACAACAGGAGAAGACAGACAGGAAGTAAACACTAAAGGGAACAGAATAAGACAGACAGGAAGTAAACACTAAAGGGAACAACAGGAGAAGACAGACAGGAAGTAAACACTAAAGGGAACAGAATAAGACAGACAGGAAGTAAACACTAAAGGGAACAACAGGAGAAGACAGACAGGAAGTAAACACTAAAGGGAACAGAATAAGACAGACAGGAAGTAAGCATTAAAGGGAACAACATAAGAAGACAGACAGGAAGTAAACACTAAAGGGAACAGAATAAGACAGACAGGAAGTAAACACTAAAGGGAACAGCATAAGAAGACAGACAGGAAGTAAACACTAAAGGGAACATAAGAAGACAGACAGGAAGTAAACACTAAATGGAACAACATAAGAAGACAGACAGGAAGTAAACACTAAAGGGAACAACATAAGAAGACAGACAGGAAGTAAACACTAAAGGGAACAGAATAAGACAGACAGGAAGTAAACACTAAAGGGAACAGCAGAAGACAGACAGGAAGTAAACACTAAAGGGAACAGCAGAAGAAGACAGGAAGTAAACACTAACAGGAATACGGAATTGGCTCTGTCAGTGTTTACAGACTGGTTGATGGAAATTAAACCATGAACAGACTTGGACAGTTACAGAAAACCCTGATCGGTGCTGCCATTCATCTTAAGTTGCGTTGCTGCCGCCTCACTTGGTATTGAATATTTTCTTCTTAACCGAAGCTAAACAATCATTGTGAACTCATTGAAATCATTCTCAATAAATATTGAGTCAAGTAGTTGGTTTATTCAGTCGCCTCGTTGCACCTTTTCTTTTACATAATAGCTGTTTAACAAGAGTGCTAATTTCCCCTTCAGCAATAAGACGTTTATTTAACAAAAGCTCTCGAAGCCCATTAAGATAACACCGACTCCCTGCTTAATAAAGCGTTCTCCTCTCTGCTTCACCTTCATTTCCTCTCAACAGACATTTGTATTCTGGGCAAACTCTGTCCACTCAATACTGGCCGAGTCAAGAGCAGCCGCACCGCAGAGATACCCTTGACATATTAATTATCACGAATAAACATAATTGTCCACCTCAGGTACAACAATGCTGGTAAACAATGATTATAATATGCTTTTAAATACATGCTGATATAGATAAGTGGTCAAATAAAGTGGTTTTAAATCAAGGAAAGGTAATCCCTTCTCCCGGCACAGGAAGGATTCTCGTACTAAAAGATACTTTTCACAGAAAGGATGATTTGATGAAACACCAGGCAGATCACCTTTCCGTCTCCAGTCCTCTGGTTGATTAGTTTCCTATTAGTGGACGAGGACTTCAGCAGTGGAGTGGTGCAGTGATGAAGCTTTGGAAAAAGCTTGCCGGCGGGCGTGTCTGAAGTTCGACCAACAACCAATCACATGAATCTCCCGCCCCTGACACACAAGCAGCGGTTTGATTGGCTAGAGCTTGTACTGGCATATGATTTGATTGGCTGACGCTTCCACCGAAAGCTTCAGAAGATTCATAAATTTAAACATTGCTCAACTTTTGAATCCTGAGATGGCTGGAAATCTCCGCTTTGCTTCCCACAATGCGAGGCAAAGTGACGTCACCCCATTCAAAGTGAATGAGCAGAAGCGTTGGAAGATGTTTTTAACGCTGCTGTGTGGACGTAACGTTACTGTCGTAGTATAACCTGGAAGTTAGCATCGCAAGGGCTCCCTCCACAATATGCCAATGGGATTTTTACATTGCGGATTATTGCAGAAGATAATCTCTGTGTATAACAAGCTTTTATTATACTCCACATATTAACGCCACTTTATGATTTTTGTACTAATCAGCTAAATTGCACGGTTAAAAAGGGTTTGGCTGCTGATGGTGATCTAAGTCCTAATTGGAAAAATATATATTGAAGGAAAATTAGCTGATGTGCTAAAATTATAGCATTTCCCATTACATTTAAAATATGAAACAAAAAACATATCAAAATAACAAGCAGTAAAACGATAAGACATTATAACTCAAACTGCCTGATCGAAGCTCCTCGATAACTCAGATAAATTCACTGACCTCCCTTAAAACAAGCTTTTACGATACTCCACATATTAATAACACTTTATGATTTTTGAAATAACAAGCTAACGTTAGGTTATAGAGGAACTACAGCACGGTCACATGACTTCACGTCACCACCGCTAAGCTAAAGGCAACGTGATTGTAATTTCGACACTCGTTAGCAATCGCCGTTTTGAAATTCACCAGTGGGGTATTTCGTGGAATAAAAATCTCTTCATCGTGTGTTAACCACATACCTTATTTCAGTCTAAAAACCACAATCACATTGAAAAACACATCGACTTCCAGACCAGATACAGGAAGTGGTGACTAATGCGGACTCGTTTCTGGGTTTAAGGACGCATTGCAGCTCCACTCATCAACATGGCTGGTTTCCCTGCCTCCGATGTGCAGGATATCAAACAGGTGCAAACATCCAGCTGCTTCCACACTGAGTTTCACCCTCTGGGCCACTGGGAAGGCTTGTGTGTGTGCCGAGTATCATCCAACATGTGAGTTGTGTACCAGGTACTCCTGAGAGTGTGTGTTCAGTCAGAGTAAACAGAGTAGCTGTAGACCTGGCTCCAACACACCGGGTGGCAGCCAGTGCCCGGAGTAATGAGCTGCATCCTAACGTCAATATGTTCTCAACACAACTCTATTGCTCCATAAACACAAAGCGAGCAGCTGCTCAGTGCTATGCATAATAGTTACAAGTCCTCCTCGGCACACTTGGAGAATAAGAGTCCTGCGTCTGGGGAGAATGCAACCAGGCAAGAAGAATCACATATTATCTCCAAACATGCACATCCACCCACTTGTAATCTTGATTTAATTAGCTGTGGAGCTTCACATCAGATTTCATTGCTTAACAGGAGCCTAATAAAAGGGGGAGCTTGTGCACGTTTGGTTATTAAAAATCATTCTGGATAAAGATTGGACAAGTGTTATTGGATAAGAATCATAATACTCTATTTATCCTGTAGGTAATTAGTACGGAAGAGGATTAGGGCCACATAACAAGACATTTTTGGGGATGTGAAATGTGCACATGATACTTAAAGGGGACCTATCATGCAAAATGCACCTTTGTACGTCTTTTATACATGAATACGTGTCCCCGGTGTGTCAGTAAACACAACCCTCTCTCTTTTCCTCCGTACCTAAATCTCTAAAAACGGGGCTGCAACGGGGCTCTACAGACTCGAATTTTTCTGACGTCAGAAACGAGAAGCTCCGCCTATATGGGCAACTCTCCACCTATCAGGGGAATGGGGGGTTGGGCCACGGCCATTGCTGCTCGAAAGCGCTGGAGACGCTGTAGTACATATGCCAGGCATGTAGGTGGCGCTGTAGTCTGCCACAAAAGCAGCGAAGAAGACTTCTCAGATTCAGCCTTTGCAAAAACAGGGCTGGAAAAGAGCAAATAGAGTGAAATGAGGCATGGCTAAAATGCATGATCTGTTTGGTATTTTGAAAAAAAACCTTCACAGACATGTTTTATATAGGTATGGCCCTACAATATATTATTACAATATAGCATGATAGGTCCACTTTAAATATATAACAGGTTTATTAGTTGTATACAGTTGGGTATTAGTATTAATCAGTGCTAAATTGCACAGTTAAAATGGGTTTGGCTGCTGATAGGGATCTAAGTCCTAATTGGAGAAAATATATATTGAAGGAAAATTAGCTGATGTGCTAAAATCATAGCTTTTCCCATTGCATTTAAAATATATTAAGAAAAAACATATCAAGATAAACAAGCAGTAAAACAATAAGAAACATGAAACTGGTTAAATTATAACTGAAACCGCCTCTCCAAAGCTGATCGATAACTCAGATGAATCCACTGACCTCACAGTCAATGTCACAGAGACTATTGCTTCAGGAGAAAACTGTTGTTAGCGGTTTACAAAAGTTTGAGTACCAACATTTTCAATTTAACTGGATTGTATCTGTAAATAAGAATTACTTTCAAGCGCAGATATCTGAAAACCACGACCTAAAACCAAATCATGCTCCCAATAAAGTGAAAAGTTACACATTTTTGGTGATTTTGGAGGAACTGACTGGACACTTTGCAGGTTCATTCTGTTCCTTTTAACATAAAGCTTGTCCAGGACAGAGGCGTATATTATATACTGTCCAGTCAGGTCTCAATATATCTAACACCCCGAAGAAAAGAGCTCACTTCTACAGGTGAAAATTACTTTTGCGACACATTCATCGCAAGAAGTGTAGCAAAAGTCAAGGCCGCAGATTCGTCCATTTATACTGCCACAGAGCAGATTTGTGAAGTTGTAATGACTGATTTGAGAGGTTGTAATAACCAAGTTGCAGTGGTAATGGAAAATATATTTTAAAAATACATATTTTTCTGCAAGTGAACATTTCATCACGAAGTTCATTTTTTTTCTACAAGCTACAACACTTTTTTTCTTCTGTGACTTCTGTGACAAATTTGGTTCACAGTTACGTGGATATTTTATACAAGTGTAAATGTATCCACACAAGCTCAGCTTTTTTTTTCTGCAAGTGCTCACATCATGTTTTATAATCTCTCGCATTTTGCATCATATCTAACTTCATAGACAGGGGTCTTCAACACAAATTCAACGAGGTCCAGTTAGAGAAAATCTTCCCATGCAAAGGTCCGGAACATCAAAATGTCGAACTTGCTTTATGAATTAGTGTGCATGTACGTCTGCATGTAATCAACAAATGACTGCCAATCAAATAAAGAAAGTACAATTCAAAAACAACAGTATTTATTGTCAATTAACATTGAACTCTACAGATATACAGTAAATACTGTGGATATGTGTAATGTTCCTCTCAGGCTGCATTTCAACATAAAATAGAGAAAAAAAAATAGCTTTTGAAAATGTGTGCATCTTGAAAGTGCTTCATTTTAGATAAATAAAATAAAGTGTAGCAGCAGCTTGAGTTCCCCTTTTTCTTTGTTAACCGTTTCACATCATGACTTAACTTCGGCCGATTATAGAACATATCAGTCTTTACACATCATAACAATCGAACAGTTTTAAAGTTTCTCTTTCTATCCCTCTTATATTCCAGACCCGCCTGTTAGTGAACTATGGTGTAGGACCAGTCTCACATCGAAACGTGTAATAACTACGTTGGTCCACAACTTGGGACGTAGTACTTCTACAAAAACGCCTCTGAAATTGTAAGATCCCTACGGTTTTTTTCACCATTCACCATACACACATATTGATAGATGTCTTGTAATGCACTGTTGAGGAACCTGCGACCCAAGTTTTTCATTCATTGCATAACTACACTGTAGTTGTGTATAATATGATATGTCAATAAACCTTAGAAAATCTTGAAATCTTGAAAGGGATGTGCAAAATAGTCATTATATACAGTCTTTACTTGACTATTAGTAGAGAATAACGAGTAATAAATATACTTTATAGGGATCCTATTCATATCTAATAATACAAATAATAAAATTCAATAACGTGCTTTAACCACCAGGTGTCCCTTTATATCAGCTGTGCACCTTTATGGTGTAAATACAGCCTATCTACCAATTGGATCAAATATAAAAGTGAGCCGAATTAGTGTTGATACTGCAAGGAGACGTATTGTGTGAAAAGAAATGTAAGATGTTGTTTAATTGCTGATATATTTATGATCCACGTCACGTTTTCAGTTTTGGCGGCAGTTCTCCTGCTTGTCTAGAAGTCTTCTCATCAGGGCTCTATAAATAGAGAACTACGGCAGATATGTAATATTTAATGCAGCCGAACCGTGTATTACAATGCCGTTATGTGATGACTTTTAAAGAGAAAAGCAAGCACACTCGGAATAAAGTATTATTTTTAATTTTTTTCGGATTTCACATTGCATAAACAAAAAATCCCAGCATGCATTGCGGCTAAACCATCCAATCACCGAGCTGAGGATTTTGCCTACGACTATTTCCGGTATTTGTTTGTGACGATGTGATGTGAGATGTGAGACTGGGTTGGAGAATTGCAAAAAAAAACTAAAACTAATATGTTTAGGCTGTGGACCAACACTATACATTGACGGGGAAGGGGGTAGCAATAAAGATAACACCATTAAACAGTTACACAAAATAACAGAAATAATATCGATAGCAGCGTCCCTAGCAACCACCTTGGTAACAATTAAAACGTTGTATGGACACAATTTCCTGAAGTACTCTTTGTAATAACTAGAGAACTAAAGATCATGTGCATCCACTGCACACATAATCTGAAATCTTAAAATAGGCATTTTCCACCGAGAATAAAACGAAGGTCGGCCATGTTTTTTTTGTTGACCCGGAGAGTAATTTGAAGATCATGTGACATAGACGCCAGCCTTTGGAATGAATGGTGAAAAAAAACGTGGGGATCTTATAATTTCAGAGGCATTTTTTGTGGAAATATTACGTCCTAAGTTGTGGACCAACGTAGTTATTACACGTTTAGATGTGAGACTGGGTTGGTAGGACATATGCAGATTTCCACCAAATCCAAACTCACAGCTAAATACCACCCTCTACTTTTTGGAAGTAAAATGTACCATTGGTATTCAGCTTTATAGGTCTTGGTGTGTTTGGTGTTTGTGCTTGAGTGCTGCCTTACCACCAGTCTCACTGTCGTGGTAGTTTGGATCGATGCCTCTCTCCAGCAGCTTCAACACTTTGTCCACCTGATTATGTTGGATGAGGTCCATGAACTTCCTCAGATTGGCCTGTGCAACCGGAGAAAAGAAAGAGCTATTACACTGAGAAGAAGGAACAAATGGTGGTGGGAGTGAGAGATGAAAAACGGCAGGAAAACGAGAATAGAAGTTGCCAAAGAAGAGGGTCAAATATAAGTGAGACTGAAAAGTGTACATGTAAAGGAATACATTGAGAAACCGAGGTAGACTTATGGGTGAAGATAGAGGAATAAAAGGCGAGTGAAAGCATGAAGCAGAGGAGGGCAAGGTGACGTGGAGCTGAGTTCGATGGCTGCTCCTTTCTGTTCCCGTCTGCTTTCTTTCCAGGCCGCATGATAAAAATAGATAACAGAGCAGCTCCCCGAAGGAGAGCGGAAAATGAGGAATAAAGAGCGAGATAGCAGGAGAGAAAAAATGGGAAGCAGAAATAAAAGAATAGACTGAGAAGAGAGGCACGTAATAAATGAGGAGGAGTAAAAAGACAAGGACACGGGGTGGGAGTAGAATAACATACGAAGGGATGTCCTCTTCCCACCATCCCATTGTGGTGCCCCAGATCCAAGTGAATCAGCCAATACACAGGAGAAGATATTCATTTCTTATTATCATTTTAGTTTCTAGCCTGTACAGCTGGGTTGCACTCGTTCAGGGCCATTTTTGGGAGTATTTTAAAAGTGTTTGAATATGCAAGAACTGAAGAAAGTATTCCCAGTAGAACCTCAAAACAGGAAACATGTTTGTCAGTGAGATACCTTATCATTGTACCTGGGTTTCAATAAAAGCCTATCATACCCTTAATGATATCCTTTCTAAGTAACAGTGGTCAATTCTGATATACTTTTTAATATAGAAAAGGGATTCGGAGAGACACTTTATGCAAACAGAAAACAATACGTCAATGTATTTTCTGGAACTCTGATTTGGTTTCCAGTTTGTAATTCTGGGCATTGTTTAAAGCTAACATTGTTTTAGAAACTTAAAATTATCGGAGAATAGGTCAGGATTTATTTAACCAATAATATATGCCGAACCTGGGTTTATTTATGTCACTTCAAAGACATCCATGCTTAGGCAAGGCAAGGCAAGTTTATTTATAGCACCTTTCAGCACCAGGCAATTCAAGGTGCTTTACAAAAATGAAAGACATTCAGACAAAGGCATTTAAAAACAGTAAAAGATAATAAAAGAAACATTAAAAGAAAAATGAAAAATTAAAGACATTAAGAAAATGGCATTTAAAATCAGTCATTAAAAAGAAAAGCTAATAAAATAAACATTAAAGGATAAAATATAACAGTGCAGTCTAAGATATGAATAGTTCAATTATTTCGGTTCTTGATTTTTTATTTATTCTCAGAACCTCCCTTTGGAAATCCGAACATTTCCGTCCCGATTGTTAATTTAGACTGATTGTTGTCACCATGTTATGCTCGCATGACATCCACAATCGGAACCTCAGCTTAGAGGATCTTCATTGCTTTCTAGAGTTTCATATAATTGATATCAGGACAGCAGTAAGTCGAAAAACATAATTTGGCACAGACTGAAAACCCACTTCAATGCCCCTTGGCGAATAAAACAAACCCCCAACATCTCTAGGAAATGAAGTAGCACTTAAACACATTGGATTCATAGATAGCGAAAGTACCTGCAGGATTCTTGCTTTTGATTGGTTGATCGCACGTATTGAAAATAGGTTTGGTTAAAAGGGTCAGCTAAATGGAATACATGTAAGTATGTCAATAGCCTGGTCCCAGACTTCTTAATATCGCTGATCATGACGAAATACCAAACTGATAACGGCTAACATATCATCAGCAGATTAAATGACTGTTCTTATCCGAAGTATCGATCTTATAGTTGTCAGAGTAGACCGTTATCATCTATAGGTAAGCTGTATCAACTCAGGAAGGATACAAAGTATTATGCGACGACCTCTAGTGGCCGTTATTAGGTATGACCGGAGCAAAGATACACTTTCAGATTTGAACCAAAACAAGGATGTTATTCTGAACTAACCCAAGTAGTTTAGTGGCCTCAACCGTAACACATCGTTTTGTTTCAATGCACAGTTTTAATCACAAACATTTCACTTTCACAACATGAGGGTATTCGAACATCTGAAGCATTTTGTCGGTAGAAATAACAACCTCGTTTAATTTAATTTAATAAGCTGATAACTTCTGAAATTGTCGTTGAAATACAGATGCAAAAACAAAGTAAAGATTGACTACTGATCCTTTGTATAGCCATCCACCAACTAAGGTATTACAAGCTTAACATGTTTTATTGGCTTAACACTTGTGGTTTTATACCTGCATTTCTTTTTACACCTGATGATCAGTTTCTGTTTAGATAACAGCCAAGATGAGTCACTGCCGGTTCAATATCTGGAAATGCCAGGGGTTCAAGTACATGGCCCCGCGTTGCAAAGCAATGTTTTATTTAATCTAGCTGATATGTCCTCTGTGTGTGTGTGTGTGTGTGTGTGTGTGTGTGTGTGTGTGTGTGTGTGTGTGTGTGTGTGTGTGTGTGTGTGTGTGTGTGTGTGTGTGTGTGTGTGTGTGTGTGTGTGTGTGTGTGTGTGTGTGTGTGTGTGTGTCCGCAGGCCTAGTGAATCAGAGTCTGGAGGACGAAGCTTCCTCTCTCCTCTCCTTCTCCCTTTCTGCTGAAACAGGTTGAGAGGATGGCGGTTGATTGGCTGTCTCAGCGTGAGATTGAGCCAACCACTGAGCTCCAGACTGCAAAGACATTTAGCTCCAAAAAGCTGGGTCAGGCCAAAACAAATAAGAAAGAAAGGACTCAGCGTCAGAACTTATGACTTCTGCTCGTGTTCGCCATCTCTCCGCTCCACATTCACAACAACTTATCTGCCCTTTTCATTTTTCGTGTTGCAGTCCTCTCTGTAGATTTAGAGCAGCTGTCAGACAGTGTCCCGGTGAGCCGCTGACAGAGAGCTGCCAGAGTCACTTATGCTTTGGCTCAGGATTACAGCAGCCATGGGACAGGAGCCCAGAACGAGCCTGACACAACGAAGAGGAGGCTAATAATCTTCTGTTCACTAGAGATGTACTTCATGTGGGAGAAACAGAGGAGAGGGAGGAGCCTTCTGTCGGGGAAGCAGGAAAAGAGACACTTCTTCTGAGCAGCGTTACAGATATCATCAAAGAGGAACAGAAAACTGATAGTAAGCCCAAATTGGCAGGTACGCTACAGTACACTGAGCTTGCAGTGTTTCCCCACCCATCACACTTCAAGCTGCCAAGACTGAAGGCAAACAGACACAAACGGCGAAGCTGCTTAATATTTAATGCAATCTGTGTGTTTTATTACATTTCTGCACCTCCAGTGTGAAAAGTTATTACTGTGGAGGTTTAACAATGCAATTCCCAGTCAGGCAGATGTGGGCGGCACTGTGACATCCTTTTCTTTCATCTCAATGTCTCCGCTGCTCATGCTCTCTCGGCTGTTTCCCTTAACAGTGTGGAGAGAGGCAGAGTCTATAGCTTCGATAAGATAGAATAAGAAGACGGGATAAGAACAGATAAACCTTTATTAATCCCCATTGGGACATTCAGAGCCTCCACACGACTTCTGGAAGCGATATTCAGTATTTATGCTCCAGAGTATATCGACTTCAATGAAATGTCTTGAATTGAATCAAATCTTGACCACAGTGGTTTCATCTGCAAATTTGATAATGGAGTTAGAGGGGTGAATGGGAGAGCAGTCGTGTGTGTAGAGAGTGTAGAGTAGAGGGCTCAGCACGCAGCCCTGCGGGGAGCCAGTGCTGAGGGTGCGGGTGGAGGAGCAAAAAGGGCCTATTTTCACTGTCTGAGGACGGTCTGTAAGGAAATTATAAATCCAAGCGCATAAGATGGAGGGGAAACCTAGGCTTGACAGTTTTTCCACTAGTATGTCAGGTATGATGGTGTTAAAAGCTGAGCTAAAATCGACAAACAGCATCCTTATATAGTTGCCTGGGCCTTCTAGATGGCTGACAGCTGTGTGAAGGACCGTGGTGATGGCATCATCCGTGGATCTGTTGGCTCTATAGGTGAACTGATGAGGGTCGAGGGAGGGTGGGAGGCTGGCTTTGATGTAGTTGGCTGTTAGTCTTTCGAAACATTTCATCACCGCCGATGTTAGGGCTATGGGCCTGTAGTCGTTGAGCTCTCTGATGACTATAAGCCGCGACTTTTTCCCCCATTTTTTTTGTACAGCTAACGGCCACTAGGGAACCTCCTACATCTATGGGTTTTACAGGTAACATTAACCGCCTTTAACACTATGGGCTCTATGACCGGTCCGCGCCCGCCACCTCTAAGCGGCAATATGGTCTAGCTGCGGCCGCGGCCAGTACACGGCGGTACACGGCGGTACACGACACGCCCACCTGACACGACACTACGGTGGCTGAGAGGCACCACCGTTAAAAGCGAATTGACGAGATTTACATCATAGTAGTATAAACATTGATTTTAATTTCTTACAGTAGGAGAGGTTTTGGGGTTTAGGAGGGAGGAAGGAAGATTAGGATTAGGTAAAAAGGTAGGGAGTGGTTCGGGTTAGGATGGGGGAAGGGAAGGGTTAGATTGAAGGGAGGGAAGAGAACTGCTACCCGGGAACGTTCATACTGGGTAGTTTATTTAGTTTAAAAAAAATTATCCAACGAGTTAGAGACCACAAAGGAAGTGTAGTACCGCCGTTTGGCCACAAGACTCCGGCGCACTCCTGGGGGCTTGGTTCAACCTCCACTGTCCGCGGCCGCAGCTAGACCCTTCTCCTAAGCGGCGGGCTCCAGCAGGAAAAGCTGGAGGCCGGAAAAGAGTGAGACAGGTAGCGCGCCAAAGTAAAAGTGGAACGGAGAGACAGAACAAGAGCAAGACAGACGGACAATTTACCTGCTGCGGCTTATATGAGGTGCGCTTTATAGTCCGAAAAGTACGGTAGATCTAAATCTGAGGACATGGTGCCCGCAGGAAAGAGATGGACTGTCCACTCCGAGTTGGGAATGAGTTCTTACCCCAAATGAAGGAGTTCAAGTCTTGTATTTGAGTGAGCGTAGCGTGAGATGGGCCGGAGAATCAAAGCAGCGTGAGCTTTCTAGTGAGGAAGAGAAAGCTGAGCCAGAAAGCAAAACTCTCAATCGAGCAGTCCGTCTTCATTCCTACTCTCACTTATGAAGTTTGGGTCATGACCGAAAGAAGAAGAAGAAGTTCAGTCATCCGGGAGGTCCCTACTACGACTCCGGATAAGCGCTTGACGACCGTATGGATGTTTTTAATCGCATTTAAACACCCTTTTATTATTCATTTATTTTGCACCTTACCTCAGAGCGCTCTGAATCGCCTCGTTGATGAAGTGTCGATGAAATGGCGTCCAGTAAACAGTGTCATAGATTACATTTTTCTTTTCTTTTAAATGTTACTGTACGTCTAAGATCTCCAACATTGTCTGTGTACAGAGTTGATATTGTATAATACAAGCTTTCTGTTTGAGATGGAAAAAACACGTCTAGGTAAAGTGGTGTCTTTGCAAAGGCTGGCTCATTGTGTGATGAATCATTCGTCTCTGACTTGCTGTCAAAGGAACTGCAGACACTGGCCGAAAACAAGATTAAAGGTTCATTATTTGGTGAGTTTTCTTCACTGCAGGATCAAACGTTTACCTTTGTGTGAAGTTTGGCAATCTGCTTCTCGTCCACATCGGGCTGCTTGTAGACTCTGCTCTTGTAGCGGAACTGTTGAGCAAACAACAAGTTATACAAAACATATGGGTCCAACAGAGATTACAATAAGGCTGATTATGTTACTCCCCTGGGTGCGTGTTGAAAGATATGTTTCCATACATATAGAGGGGATCAAGATGTTCATGGCGCATTCATTTATTTTACTGTACCCTCACTGACTTTCAATCTTTGAGGGTGTTTGAAGGAATGTATAATGAAAAAATATTTCCTTTGTCAATATTTTATGGATCTTTTCACTTATTTTTTATTTTAACATCACTTTAACGGCTTTCCCGCAGGCAGGTATCCAGAATAGTTCGTCCTTCAGAAGGCTTTAACTTTTAAAATCAAACAGACCTGAATATTAACCGATGAAAAACACATACATTTTAGATAAATAAAACAAAACAGTGTTTGCTCAGTGGACACAGGATAAAGAGCTAAAGTTTGCTTAGAGGGAACTTTGGGATTTCCGCAGACCATTGACATGAACAAAAACTATATGGCACACTACAGGAGAGGGAAAACCGCAAACAGGTCCCCTTTGGAAATTAAATACCAGATCCAACATAGGTTCAGATCATTTTAAGGCGAGACACCCCAGATGAATAGGGTATTTTTTTTAACTTAACGGTATCAGCTAGAAATTTCTCCAGTTAATTACTTACAATAACGCAATTGTGTTTTGTATTACAAGTTTTCTGAAATAGCATGTTTAAATATGCAAATTATTCATTATCTCATTAAATATGCACATATTTTAACACATTTCAGGAATCGAAATCTGAACTTTGGATAAAGCCAGGTTCAAAATTCTTGTTTCATTTTGTAGTCATATTAGTATCTAAGGCTTTTACAGAAGGGATATTGGATATCTCTTTTTATCACTCCATAAATCAGAAAATACTGTCAACAGCCCTACAATATCAATTTTTGCCATGTTTCTAGGTATACAATGTTGTATAATTCAGGCTATGAATGATATATGAACAAACCCTTCTGTAAAAGCCTTCATAATATTGATAGGAATATAACTGGAAGGTTTGGTGTCTCTACGTGCTACTGAAGTTGACATTTCGAACAGAGTAGGAGAAAAAACTCATTTTGAGAAAACGGCCTTTAAAGATTGCAGTGAGGCGCTAGCTGAACCCTCCTGTTCTCTGGATGACAGTTTGCGCTTCGACGCACTCCGTGAAGGTATTTCATGTTCGGGGTCATTTGTTTTTTGTATAACCTTACTTCGTGCAAGTGACAATTGTTGTCGTCTTCTCTGTGAACGTTTTTTTCGCCGTTCTTTTGCCATTTTGAGATTTCAATTTCTAGCGGAAAGCTAACCAGGAAGTGTTTTAGCACACCACGTGACGCATCTGAACGAATCACGTTGTCAGAAATTGACACCAGCCAATGAGATTTCGTTTCTTGGTTTAGACCCCTTTGTGCTTTCACGATTGGTTGCTGATACAAAGGAAATGACCATATTTGGATTCGATGAGATTGTGCAGGAGAAACTGAGCTTTCCAGCGATACCTCTGTTGACATGGTGCACACAGCGGTCGCGGTACTTTATGTTACGTTAGAATGCTAACTTTTGGTGAATTTAGGAGAAATCTACAGACGCAAATAGACAAACTATAGTCAAATAAACACTTAAATGTGTATTTTGTACGTTTTCCTTCCAAAAGCCTGAAAGAATCAAAATAGCACAACATCTCAAAATTGACCAGTACTTGAAAAACGATGTTTTTGCCTGCCGTGTCTCGCCTTAATACACTTAAAAAATATATATATATCTACCTGTAACACAAGCTATATTTACACTCAACTGATATATTGATTCATATCAGATAATTAAGTGATAGACTGATAATTATCTTGAGAAATGGAAAATATTCCTGGTGTACAATCAAATAATATTGACATGAGTTTGGACGTATTAATGTATACCAAAGTAGTTTATGCAACAAGTCATTTTGCATTTTTGAGTATATTTGATTCTTTCACTACTAATTTGAGGAATAATCAAACTGGTCAATAGTTTACCTCCAGGGATGGGACCCCCTTGGTGATTGGCTGAGGGTACTCTCTGAAAACGCGCTCTTCTTCCAGGAACTTCCCGTCCCTCCCATTGCTGGCCGGCTGGAAAAGCCCATAGTTGAGCACGTCTTTGAGGGTCTGATTCAGCGTGCACAGGATCCGCTGCTTTGCGACCCAAACGGTCGCATCCGGGTTGAACCGCATGCATTTCTGAACAGGAGAAATGATGGAAAGACAAATTGATCAAACAGAAATGGCTTGAGTGTTGGCTGACAGTCTCTAGTCACCACAAAGGAAAGAAACATACTTAATTAGGGAACTGGACTTTCAGACAATGGCGTACAATAACTATGGAAGCCTGTTTGCACCACAGGAAAAATATATCCTGTAAGTCAATATATTGACTTGGCTATCTCAATATATTGACTTGCTATCTCAATATATTGACTTTCTATCTCAATATATTGACTTAGCTATCTCATTATATTGAGTTATATTTTTTTTATTGAATCAATTATGTCAAATGCAGAATAAGGCACATAGACATCAATGTTCATCAAGCGGTACAACTTTATATTAAGGTACACAAATTAACCATCAACTAGTTGTTAATTAACATGCATATTAGCAGTATATTGGCTCTGTATATATGAGCCAATATATATATGAGCTTTATTCTACGAGATAGCTAAGTCAATATATTGAGATAGCTAAGTCAATATATTAACTTACAGGATTGTTCTTTCCCTGTGGCGCAAACAGGCTTCCATAGTAGTTCAGAGCGATTGAAATTGGTGCTTTAATAACACAAACCCTGTCCCAGTCACTACGAATAAACCACGTAACCCTGCCAAGCCTTTTGATTGTGTATTGTCACCGTGCAACATGCTGAACAGGGCCACTGCGCTCACTGAGGATGTAATTGACACGACCCCGTGCGCCCTTCCCAATCCAATCCTTTCTTCGGGGAGAAAACACACAATGCAGAATCTCTGGCCCCCGTCTGATTCAGCGAGGATTATGGGCTCTGTTCCATGGTATTTGGGAAGTGTGTGTTCGTGTTTACAGCAGGACGCGCTGCTCAGCCGGTGATAGCAGCCCTGCGTCGGCGATAAAGGCTGAAGGGATGAGCCGTCTGTGAACTCTTCGTAATCCTCCCGCCTGGCGACGAGTGGCACAGGAGGGGCGAGGAAGGGAGGGTGAAGGTTGAAGGTATACAGAAGCAGATGTCTGGCATCTGGCAGGGCTGTGCAGACTGATAGGGTCTTCCTGTATCCTGCTGGTTTATAACAGTGGCACATTTCCATAAACTGCAGCTCAACTTATATCATGTGTATGAAGTTCTTTTTGTATTAGTCAATTTATTGTCAGAAACAAAAGAAACAACAATAATAATTATAATAATATTAAAAACACTTTCAAGGTACATAACAAATCAAATAGAAATTATCAAATAGTCTCGTCATGTTCAACAGCGGCAAGAAGAAGCTTATAAACGTCTCTGGTCCCCCTCAAGCGTACATTTATCTCGAAAATAAAACATTAGGTCATCTGGATCCGTGATATTGGATTCATTGTTTTAAACAAATACATTTCTTTGTACAAGACAACCAAAAATAAATAACTTTTACGATGACAAGAAATAGCAAGCATGAGTTCCCAGGTCCTGCTCAGAACCGTTCAGGATTCGGTTTCTAAATAATAGCTTTGGTTTAGATAAGCTTGCACAGTATTTCAGCTCATCATTACAGCTATTCCACGGACCAACACCTTTTGTTGTGATGAAGTTTGGGAATTGGTTCGTAAGTTTGCAAAGTACTGGAGTCACATGTAAATAGAGTAGAGGCTGTGATAATGGCACATGTGTGCAGAGGGATCAGAGATGACTCCAACCCGAGACCCAGGGGAGCACATGCAAAGGTCTTTGGTATTATTTTAAAGTTTGTTATCAATAGAGCGTGAACACATCAATGACCTATGAGCAATTTCTTATGGGGATAAGACCCAGGAAGAACCATCTCAGCTCCAGGGTAACCATTGAAGAAGAGTTTATTTTCCATTGTGAAAAACACATCTGTTGAAATGGTCCAGTTTTGGGCGATTTAATGTAATCTTTAAGCAATTAGCTGTTAGCATACGGCAGAAAGGAGCTAACAGCTAATGCTAATACAGGTTCTAGTGAACTACACTACGGTATGTTTAAGCTATTTTCAAATGTGATATTGTACAATATTATGTTTGGTGAGAAACCTAAATAGATACTGAGTTGTACTCAGCGATTCAAAATAAAGATTACAAAGAATTCTGACCTGTTTATCTCTTAACTTCTTAATTTTAACACATTATTAGAAATACTAATTCCAAGATCTTTTTTGTAATCAAAGCAAATATTTAAATAACATGTAATAAATTATTTCCTGATAACTTGAATTGTGTGTTTTTAATGCAAATAACCACTATAGATTATAATAACAACGGAGAAGAGTAACATTACGAACTTTGTGACATTACATACTTACTTTAGGACAGTCCAAACTCATTTCTGGGACAGTTTCAGGACTTTGGTAAATTAAATAAGGGTTACTGTACGTCCACACAGCAGATTTTCAAAAATCTTGAAGATCTTGGAGCTGGGCGTGTCTGACAGCTTGGGGATTTTTTGCGAGCAACGCGACCAACAACCAATCAGATGAATCTCCCTCCCCCGACATACAAAGCAAAACCCCGGGGATTTTATGCGAGCAATATATATATATATAAACTCCCCAAACAGGCGAAAACCTACCAGTTTCACCCACTGTCTCTGCCACCTCCCTCCATGCCTGGTTCCTCCGGTTTGTATCCCGTTAATAGTTCTGGTCGTAAAGAACCGGGTGATTTGCTACCGTAACTTCTCGTTTGGAATATGAGGAAATGAACTGCGGTCTGGTTCTCCCTGCTTACACGCGGTTTGATTGGCTAGCGCTTCTACTGTCAGATTTGCATAAACGTGTTTGATTGGCTGACGCTTCCAGCTCAGCTTCAAAAGTTGAACATTGCTCAACTTTGGAATCCTGGACATCCTGGAAATCTTCGCTTCGCTCCCCCACAATGCAGTTCGGCGACAAGCGAGGCAAAGTGACGTCATCCAAAGTCAATGGGCAGAGAAGCGTTGGAAGCGGTGGAAGTTTCTTCTGAAGCTGCTGTGTGGACGTACCGTGAAGCCCTGCATTTCTAAATTCTGACGTAATTCTTGGAAACCAGAGGTCTTGTTGAACGCTGTTAATTATTATCGCAGAAGTCTTAATATTACAAAATAAAAGCATGTGGCTACCGGTGACAACATAAGAGCATCTACTGTAGTACAAGCAGTTTTCCGTGGATTAATTAGTGTTCAAATTCAAAACAACTTTATAAATCCCCCAGGTGGCAATTAGTTACAAGGAGCCTGTACACAAAGAAACACAGAAACAAACAACAACATACAAACAAACAGATACACAGAGGAGAGAACATGTTGTACGTGTAAATAGAATCTTCTTTAGTTGACAAATTGAACAGCTTTACAGGAGAAGGTCAGGACTAAGACGGAATACATGTTTCATCTTCGTCTGACTTGATGTCGGCAATTTTGTTCAACCGGCCACATTGGCTCATCCTCAGCGTGTGATAATTGAAACTAGAAACACAAGTGGCTTTCCATTTCTCTAAAACCCTCGTGGTCCAAGATCCAATTTAGAAAAGCTAGCTTGCTTGTCGGACCTCAAGTCTCCTTTGTGTCCAATCTTTGAATTATTACCCAAATGAGCTGTGAGGAGATGGTCTCTCCATCTGGAGGTAAGAGCTGTGTGCTGGCATGGAATCAGAGGAGACGGATGAAATAGATTGAGAAATAAGCGGTTATTTTTGAGGAGGACCGTTTGAAGATTGTTGAAGAAGAAATACAGAAGAGGACTGCCGTTACAGCGGCCACCATCTTTCATTTCAAGGCTCCGTAGAACAGATTCAGAATGTGAGCAGAAAATACGTTCAAGGAAAGGGACAACGTTCTGTGAAATATTTAGCTTTTTTTGTCAAGATTTAAAGAAGACTTTCAGGAAAGGTTTCAAGAGATTTAGAGCCAGGACATGATTTACTTAGCTTAGCATTAAGACTGAGAGCGTGAAGCGAGTATGGCTTTGTTGAAAGTTCCCGACAAAGCCATATTAACTTCCAGCTTAGTGGTAAAGCTAAGCTAAGCTAAGCTAATCATCTCCTGGCTCAAAATCTCTGCACACCAAAATGAAAGTGTTACCGTTCATACATTTGTGAGGATGAAATTAATAAGAAATCATGTATTAATATTGTGTTTTGGATGTGTAGCATGCGGTGCTTTAACATTGGGCAGAGTACATACATCCTCCATGTTCTTTTTTACAACATGTATACGAGTCTTTCCCTTCCTTCGAGTGTTCAAGTGTCATTTCTTCCAACATGTCTTAATATTCTGTGCACATATAAATGTATGGATATCTTAGAGGAATGTATTCGATGTTGTTGTATCATAGAAAAGGAGGCAAGCATACCAGTAAGATATTATCTCTCATTCATGACATGTCCAGACTCCAGAAGCAGTAATCTATACATCAAAGCGTTTGATTCATTCAACTGAGCTTGAGTTAAAGTGGACCGTGTGACTAAATCACGTGAGGCACAAAAAGTGCTCAGCGATGAGAGAGAAATCAGGATCAGGAGTGCATACATGTGAGCGAGATTAGTACACGTGTGAGCACACACACACACACACACACACACACACACACACACACACACACACACACACACACACACACACACACACACACACACACACACACACACACACACACACACACACACACACACACACACACACACAATTACATTCCCCTGATTCTAGGCCAATGTTTACATCATCAAAACATTTATTTTACAAGGACGTGCATTTGTCCCCAAATTGAAGGTGAGTCCCCACAAAGTCACTGTGTCCCCACAGCCTCGGTAAAACAAGCCTGCACACACAGCGTCTCATTTCCATTAGATGACATCATGTTGACTCACATTCATTTACAAGACTTCGTTTGACATCTTAATTCATTGTAATGATTTAAGTTACGGTGGACTAGCATTTTACGAGAGCATTACATTGAACGAGTTCCCAAAATGTCACTGTGTCCCTTCAAGACGGTAAAACAAGCCCGCACGCACATGACTCTGGAGCACATCTCTCAACTTTATTGTCAATCTTTCAGTTTGTGTGTCCAGACAGAGAGATGGACATTCAGTTTCGCACAATTCCGAATACAAAATCAAACATTACATTGACTTATCCAGTATGTATACTGAACAATTACCCTAAATACTAAGTTTACTTGATTATCAACCCACAATAAGTAGTAGTATTGTTCTCATACTGCCTGTGCTGCAGCTCTTTTCCCCCTCTCAACTACTTAGAGATGTCCCGCGTCTTAGCCATGTGTTGGAGAACTAGCCAATAGAAGAAGTGTTATATATATATATATATATATATATATATTTTATTAGCTTTTCTTTTTTAATGCTTAATGTCTTTCATTTCTTTTTTGTAAAGCACTTTGAATTACCCTGCGTCGAAAAGTGCTATATAAATAAACTTGCCTTGCCTTGCCTATACATGTTACAATGTAACCGTGTCCCCATAACGTAAGTAGAACAAACCTGCACACACACATTGTTGTGTTTCCATTACTTCAGAGGACATTACTGACTTAGTGAAAACTTGCCCTTAAATGTCCCCATTATACTGTTTTCCATCAATATATCACAGGTCTCAGATATATCCAGAACATGTCTCTGATTGGCTGAAACACCAAACAGATCATTGCAGCATTACCCATAATCCCCTCTGTTTCAGCCCTGTTTCCAAAGTGCTGATTCTCTGTCTGTGACTTTAGATGAAAATAAGGAGCCCCTCCCCACGCCCCTCTGAGAGACATTTGGTTACAGAGAACTCAATGGAGCTCTAGAGGAGATTCAGGTGATAAGGGGGGGGGGGGGGGTTACCTTGGTTGCTGATTGGCTAATGGTTACTCAAGACAACACATCGTGATGACATCATAAAGTGGCCGAAATCTGATCAGCTCATTTTCAGACAGGTTTTTATAGAAATGGATCAAAAAGAGAGAGAATCTTTGTTCCTGAAGCTTTCAGAGTCTCTTTCCACAGAGGGGACACATGTTGATGTAGAAGAGACATGAAGAAGAGGGGACACATGCTGATGTAGAAGAGACATGAAGAAGAGGGGACACATGTTGATGTAGAAGAGACGTGAAGAAGAGGGGACACATGTTGATGTAGAAGAGACATGAAGAAGAGGGGACACATGGTGATGTAGAAGAGACATGAGGAAGAGGGGACACATGTTCATGTAGAAGAGACATGAAGAAGAGGGGACACATGTTGATGTAGAAGAGACGTGAAGAAGAGGGGACACATGTTGATGTAGAAGAGACATGAAGAAGAGGGGACACATGGTGATGTAGAAGAGACATGAGGAAGAGGGGACACATGTTGATGTAGAGGAGACATGAAGAAGAGGGGACACATGTTGATGTAGAAGAGACATGAAGAAGAGGGGACACATGGTGATGTAGAAGAGACATGAGGAAGAGGGGACACATGTTGATGTAGAGGAGACGTGAAGAAGAGGGGACACATGTTGATGTAGAAGAGACATGAAGAAGAGGGGACACATGGTGATGTAGAAGAGACATGAGGAAGAGGGGACACATGTTGATGTAGAGGAGACATGAAGAAGAGGGGACACATGTTGATGTAGAAGAGACGTGAAGAAGAGGGGACACATGTTGATGTAGAAGAGACATGAAGAAGAGGGGACACATGTTGATGTAGAAGAGACATGAAGAAGAGGGGACACATGTTGATGTAGAAGAGACATGAAGAAGAGGGGACACATGTTGATGTAGAAGAGACATGAAGAAGAGGGGACACGTGTTGATGTAGAAGAGACATGAAGAAGAGGGGACACATGTTCATGTAGAGGAGACATGAAGAAGAGGGGACACATGTTGATGTAGAAGAGACATGGAGAAGAGGGGACACATGTTGATGTAGAGGAGACATGAAGAAGAGGGGACACATGTTGATGTAGAAGAGACATGAAGAGGAGGGGACACATGCTGATGTAGAAGAGACATGAAGAAGAGGGGACACATGCTGATGTAGAAGAGACATGAAGAAGAGGGGACACATGCTGATGTAGAAGAGACATGAAGAAGAGGGGACACATGTTGATGTAGAAGAGACATGAAGAAGAGGGGACACTTGTTGATGTAGAGGAGACATGAAGAAGAGGGGACACATGTTGATGTAGAAGAGACATGAAGAAGAGGGGACACATGCTGATGTAGAAGAGACATGAAGAAGAGGGGACACATGTTGATGTAGAGGAGACATGAAGAAGAGGGGACACATGTTGATGTAGAAGAGACATGAAGAGGAGGGGACACATGCTGATGTAGAAGAGACATGAAGAAGAGGGGACACATGCTGATGTAGAAGAGACATGAAGAAGAGGGGACACATGCTGATGTAGAAGAGACATGAAGAAGAGGGGACACATGTTGATGTAGAAGAGACATGAAGAAGAGGGGACACATGCTGATGTAGAAGAGACATGAAGAAGAGGGGACACATGTTGATGTAGAAGAGACATGAAGAAGAGGGGACACATGTTGATGTAGAAGAGACACCTCACCCTAAACCTGGGGCTCTACGGAGACGGACCCCCTTTCTGAGGGAGCCTCCAGTGGCCATTGGAGGAACTGAAGTTGTCGGCACTTTCTTTCAGCACTCGAGGCTGACACTTTGGGAAACCCATGAGAGGGGCATCAGGTGGCTTTTCCAGAGGAAGCGCTCTACAAAGAAGCCTCCATGCTACTCCCTCCCTTTCTTCTTTAGCCCCTTCTTTCCTCGAGGAAAGGCCCTGGCTCACTCTACTGTCACGGACCTCCATTCTTAAAGCCTTCTGTCGGTCCCCGAGGACACACACATCAAACACAGAGCTGGAGTACAAAGCTGCATTAGTCCAGCAGGAAACTGTACAGTGCACTCTCCAGCTGCTCATCCATAGGGGGGGGGGGGGGGCACCGCTGCGCTTTGAAGATAAACCTGCTCTGGGATTGACAGTAAAGGAATATCCATGGACAGCTCCAGTGCATATGCTATATGATCAATGCAGCATGTGTGTGTGTCCTCCAACATGTGTCCTTCATCACAAGCAGCAGTGTGATGCTACAATGAATTAATGATGCTGCTACTGAGCAGTACGTGAATGCAACATGAATAATTCCTACTGTTACAATTAATAAAACGTGCAAAACATGCAGACTGTATTAATGTTGAAGCCGTGTTGGCAATCTCAAACACATTGCAGGCGTCGTGACAAAGTACACATCAGAGGTTGAGGCAGAGAAGAGAGAAGATTGGAGGTTACATTCATCTAGTTCAGTGTTTCTCAAACCTTTTCATACCAAGGACACTTAACCAATAAAAAAACACTCGCGGACCACCTAACTCCACAAATATCCAAAATCACATCGTTTTTCTAGAACAGATTACAAATCGCCTGAAAATGGTACAAAAAAGTGGCAACATGTGTGACGAAGGTGTTGCACTGGGCTATATCACGCAATCGAAAGTGAAACTTAAGCTCGCTCCATTGCGGAGATATTCCCGCGAGAGTGGGGAAAACTTTAATTTATTAATTTATTTAAAATGTGAAATTGTACCAATATACTCACGGACCACTAGGGGGCACTCACGGACCACCAGTGGTCCGCGGACCACACTTTGAGAAGCACTGATCTAGTTATTAAGGTGATTTTAGTCTTTATTTTAGTTTTAGTAATCTTTTCAATCTTGGGGACAGAGAAGAAGCTGAAATAATTAAACGTGATGGACGTAATATAAACCACGCTTCACTATCTTCTTTTGCTTACATTGTTCATAAAACAACAACAATAATAGTTGTGTAAACTAGAAGTGCTGGAAGTAAGGATGTAAAATATATCAATACAAGAAGAATAGCGATAGTATGTCATATGAAACTCTGTTATTCAAAGCGAGGACACTGCTGTTGGCACATGTTGGTTATTGTGGATGTTACAGTGACTGTGAAGATTGCAAATCCACTGATTGCATCTAAACGTTGTTATTCAGCAGTTTATACTTTGAGAATATTCACAAATGTGTTTTTTTGTTTCATATCAGATTCATGCCAACACAGCCTTATAGCTGGGAGGCAGATCGTTTCTACAATTATGCTCATGAACAGTGTTTCTTATTCCAACTTTACACAAGAACATGAAAATGTACGTCGAAAAAAACCTTATCCTGGGGCGAACTGGACGCATGGATGTTTTTCAGACACACTTTGTGAGTAGGTCTGGGCCTGGTAATAACATTCATTATGCATCATTTCCCTTCTGCTATCCATCTCCCTGACATTCATTTACATACTAATGGGAAATGTGGGAACAATTATAGCATCTTTCATCAGTCATGTCCTTCTTTCCTCAGGGCGTACACACGTGTGTTATCCTCTCACCTGTTACACCCTGCACCCACATGTGCTACATATGGTGGTCCATGTTTCATAATGCAACACCTACACCCTACATTATTAACAATCAGACGTTTCCCTGAGTAAAGACTCACATATAAAACCCCCTCCCCTTTAAATGGACATCCTCACCTACGCACTATGTCTATATATCAACTCCCCACAATATGTCGCCCACTCACACACATGTTATTAGGGGAAAGGACACGTGGTCAATGTTCGTCATTTAGGTTCAGTTGAATTTGAGATAAGGGAGATTACTGTAAGAAGCCTTTCCACAGAAGAGGCAGCATGCTTCAGAGGAAGATAATACGTATTGCTCTCTGGGGCATCCATCCAAGGTGAAGCACATGTCTTCCACATATTCACTTATCTATGTACTCGAGTGTAGATTATTTCTTATTAAGAACAGAATGTAAGCGTACATTATGTTTTTCTGGTTCATCCTACTGTATAGGGGAAAGTGGGTTATGTGACAGTGTTTCCATTTAGCATGACGAAAAATAAAAAACCAACAATTCATGAAAACATAAGAAGTAAGAATGGGGGGGAAAAAACACAAAATAATTAAATATTTATTTAAAAAAATGAATTTCATATTTTTGTACACGTATATAGGGAGGTGTGTGGTGCAGTGGGTTGTGCGTAGGTGTTGGGATCAGGGGTCACAGGTTCAAACCCCACTGCAGTCAGCACGTCGATGTGTCCCTGAAGACACTTCACCTCGAATTGCTCCTGTGGGGATTTCCCTCAGTATTGATTGAGTATGTAAGTCGCTTTGGATAAAAGCGTCTAACATGTAATTTAATGTATATATATTTTGTATTCGTTTTACTTAAAGGTGGGGTAGGTCATTTTGGAGAAACCAGCTCGAGTGCGCTAGAATTTGAAAATACACAGCCGGAACAAATCTGCCACTTCCTCACAGAGCCCCTCCTCCAACACACACGAACGCGCACATGACCAATGAGGGCACGAGGTAAGTCTGTGCCCCGATGGAAGGCTGACAGGCAGGTAGGCCATCCAGTTACTTTAGCCGGCTCAGATTATTGGTCGTGCTTTTCACAGCTCGACGGCTTCCACAGAGCACTTAAGATATTCATTGCTACCGGGATGTTAAGAGCAGTTAAGAGGAATATAACAAAAAGTGTATCTCGAGCCGGTTTCTCAAACTTACCTTTAATTGGACCATTTATTTTATTTCACTATCATGTTTTCTTTTGCTTTTTCCTACATTGTTGGAAGAGACTTCAGATTCTCATTTCAAATACAGCCTTTACATATTTGAATCTTGGATATTATTCATACAGAAGTGATAAGGACGTGTTAAGAAAAGTATAAGCATACTAGATGAAACCTTTGGCATATTATTCTGGGATTTATTTTAAATAAAAATGCAAATGGTGTGTAAACCGTGGCCTGTGTACTTCACCATGTTTTCTTATTGCATGTTTCATGATTTAGTACTTGGTCGGTCTATTATATAATCATCTAACTTATTTTGGATATGTTATATTGTGAATTCTATAGAATCCCTATGGATATACATTTCTACTGTTGATATATTTACTGCTTTTGGTGTATTGTACGTTTAACTCAATGCCTCGTTAAACATGCTGCTGTAACAAAACCAGTTGGGATCAATACAGTATGTCTGATCGATGTGATATATTCAATGAGAAGGCCTCAGGACAACATGTCTCTGAGGGTTTTTTGAGAAAGAATGAAAATGGGGATGGTTTACTTTAAGTGTGTACATGCAATAGCTTTTACAGTATACTTGTAAGCTTGTTAAAGGTGCGGTGAACTGAGAGGGAATTACTGGAAAGCCCTTTCACATCTTGAAAAACCTCTGTTTACCCTCACATTCCACTTTTCCTTCTTTCTCATGTGTTTTTAATGCATACTGAAACAGGTTATACGAGCCACCTCTGAAATGCTCCAGAGGACACGGCGCCTCTCCAACACTACTCCAACTCTGATAAACACTACACCGTGTTGTGCTCGAGTGTATAGGGTACTAGCTTAGAATGCATAGGATGTCAAATACACCATGATTAATCCTCCAGAAGGAATTCGTTACTCAGATGTCAAGTTGGAGAACAAAAATGGAATTCAAATTGAGACTCTTTCGCTGGCTGTGGCTCACAGGGAAATGGGATCCGCACTTCATTGTCAGTTGTGTTGTCCATGAGGTCATTGTGTCATCTATACACTCAATATTTAGTGCATGTCTGTCTTTCTCCGAGGTTCCGAAAATGTTCCGGGTTATTGTGTTTCTCTTGTTAAAAAGAGGTTTCTAAGGAGAAACGTAGAAACAAAATGTAATTGATTTTTTCTTGGACAAGATATTTGACCCCAATTTGCTCGTGTATGGATGTCTACTGGATGGAGGTGTAAGACACTGGGGTTAAAGCAGGATATCAAATCATTCTGCAACGAAAAACAACACAGGACATATTTCCTGCCAAATTAATTCCCCTGTACGACATGTAACCTTTGCAGAGAACTCCTGTCTCCATAGTTTCTTTAGTTTCTTTTTTGCCGGATTTAACTATTTGTTTTCTCGCCTCAAAAAGCCTGAAAATGTTTTACATGCTGCATATCTTTCAATTGTTATTTACACATTTAATGGTATTTTAATTTCATGTGCAATGTCTTCTTCTCATGCTGCTGTAACAAAATGTATACAGTACATCTAATCCAATCCTAAATCGCTACATGACATTCAAAAACCGCCATTTTGGATCGTGGAAATGTTAGAGATGAAAATATCCAAATTAGCCAAGCCATTTTTTAACTATTGTCTCTATAGGCTATAATGCCATTTAATACTAATTAACGTTAATTCTTTTTTTTTTGTGACCAACTTTTTATTGTTTTTTTTTTTTTTTTGCCCTCACAAAAGGGACTTATACAGATACAAATGATATAGACAATTTAAAAAAAAAAAAAAAGAAAGAAAGAAAAAAAAAAATAGATATATATCTAGGGAATCCCTTTCCCATGCCACCCTCTTCCCACCCATCTTGCCATTTCACAGAAAATCCTACCTGATGTTTTTTAGCAATCGTCTGAGTTCATCTATATATTATATATATATTATAGCATAAACATTTATAGCATAACAATTTATCCACATAAAATACATTCATTCCTTTTTTTTTTTTTTCCACATAACATTTAATCTGAATTGCGATTAACTCCTAATAAACCACAATTGCACCAAGGTGCGCGTATATGTACAATCATCATTTACATGAATGATATTACCCGATCAGCAGCTCTTTGAATAGCCTCTAATGTCTAATTAACGTTAATTCTAATGGTGCAAATTACCCAACATATGCAAGTTATGTGCTTGGGAACCATACAACGCTTTTTCTAACATAACACTTTGGGGTACTGTACATCATGGCCTTTGACCCCAAACCCATCACAGTCCGCCTGCTTCCACTCGGGCTGCTACTGATTTAATTTTTACTTTATTATTTACCCCTTTTGTTTGTTTGTTTATTTGTGTGTTCACCATGTAAAGCAGTCTTGGGTCCCTCGAAAGGCGCTTTACAAATGTCATCTATTATTATTATTATTTAGTGGGAATGCTGAGTAAGCATAAATATCCACTTTTTTTGGACCTTAGCTCCTTCCACATTTTTCAACCCACACACTCCGTTCAAACATCAAAACGTTCAGCTCATTTGCGGCATTACTCCTGACATTCATAACGTTCATAATTCCAGAGATATATCCCATAATTCACACATTTTTTAACATGGAAGTCAATGGAGAAATTCTTCAGCCTTGAACAATCTTTATGCAACTTCAACTGCCAACTGCTCCTTCATACTTTCACTCAGAAACCTCATTGCAACTTTCAAATCCTTCTGACATTATGACTATTACTCAACATTTCCCCGTTCACATTTCTAGACCAATGACCCCCTCACGTGTCTGTGTTTCTCACCGACTGCTGCAGGTCGGGGATGAGGATGCGGACGACCAGCGAGTTGGTGCTGATGTCGTCCATGCGGCTCAGAGATTGCTCGGCCGTGGCCTTTATCGTCTCGTAGATGGTTTCTTCTCGGGAGCTGTCGGAGGCGCAGTCGTCGGAGTAGTCTGAGCAGCTCTGAGCCATTTCATCCTCGCTGGAGGTGGGGCTCCGGGGCATAGTCAGCAGCCCCGGAGAATTCAGCTGGGAAACATGAGGGAGAGGAGAAGAGGAGAAGAGGTCAGACTCACATAAACCTGTTCATTAGAAACTATAAGAATCCCCCCTGCTCCCATTAGTGCAGGGTGTCCACACCTTTTTCACAGAGGGCCACATACAGAAAAATATACAAAGAGCTGGGCCACTCACTAGAGGTATACTGCCTCGTAAGTTCAGTTAGCAAAATCAATCAAATGTAGGTAAATGATGCTTGTGAGTGTTGGCAGCTCATGCCTTGAAACAGAAGCTTCAGATTGATTATAATAAGGAGAAATAGGAAGGGTGTATTTTGTTACGTAAATAAGTCATTGGGCTTATTTCTTATCAACTAAGATATGCACAGGAAAACATTACATTACATGACACTTGTTAGAGGCTTTTATCCAAAGCGACTTACATACTCAATACTGTGGACAATCCCCACTGGAGCAATTTGGGGTGAAGTGTCTTCAGGGACACAACGACATGCTGACTGCAGTGGGGTTTGAACCTGTGACCCCCTGATCCGAACACCAACGCACAATCCACTGCGCCACACGCCTCCAGAAAACTCCACAGGAATCATCTTGAATCTTGTTCAACTGATATTAATATATAGTACGACAAAAAAAGCTGAGTTGAGAGCGGAGGACAGAAAAGAAGGAACATAGCCCTCATGTGAGTTATTTAATGACATCAGACTTTATGGCAAAATAGAAACTAGTAAAACACAGTAGAAAATTGGGTGTTACAATAATTTATGAAATTCATCGCTGTGCTAAATAGATTGAGCTGTAGTGAATTTCTTGTTTCTTGTTTATCTTGTCTTGTGACTTTGATCAGCTGCATTCTTTTTATGAACGAATAAAGCTTTATTATTATTTATTTAGTATTTTTGCATTATTATTCTTTTTTGTTAATCCAGTATTTTTTGTTTTCTAAAGTTAAAGTTAAGCTTTTCATCTTGGGATAAAAAAAAGTTACAATTATCTAAAGTAGTGGAGATAACCGAAACAGAGCAAAACTATATTGTTTGTTTACATCGTTCCAAAAATATTAGATATAATGTTAATCATCGACAAATCTTCTTTTGCTTCATTGGGGGAACTGGCTGTGAGAGGAAATATCATCAACAGACTAAAGGCTGTACTTAAAATGGTAACAGGTCAGGTGACCGCACTCTATTAATCTGAGGCGACAACCTGATTTATGGATCGGAAAATTAATAGCCTCGCAAATCATATTCATCGCAGCTTGTGGCCATGAGGGACCTGGATAGAGCCGAGATATTTATACAATAACCTGATTATCTTATGAGTTGTATCTTAAAGAGGCTACTCTGCTCATTTCAGGTTCATATTAGTATGTAGTGTCTCTACTTTAAAGAGTCCTCTCCTGCTGATGTTCAGGTGTATATCACTATGTAGTGTCTCTACTTTAAAGAGTCCTCTCCTGCTGATGTTCAGGTGTATATCAGTATGTAGTGTCTCTACTTTAAAGAGTCCTCTCCAGCTGATGTTCAGGTGTATATCAGTATGCAGTGTCTCTACTTTAAAGAGTCCTCTCCTGCTGATGTTCAGGTGTATATCAGTATGTAGTGTCTCTACTTTAAAGAGTCCTCTCCTGCTGATGTTCAGGTGTATATCAGTGTGTAGTGTCTCTACTTTAAAGAGTCCTCTCCTTCTGATGTTCAGGTGTATATCAGTATGTAGTGTCTCTACTTTAAAGAGTCCTCTCCTGCTGATGTTCAGGTGTATATCAGTATGTAGTGTCTCTACTTTAAAGAGTCCTCTCCTTCTGATGTTCAGGTGTATATCAGTATGTAGTGTCTCTACTTTAAAGAGTCCTCTCCTGCTGATGTTCAGGTGTGTATCAGTATGTAGTGTCTCTACTTTAAAGAGTCCTCTCCTGCTGATGTTCAGGTGTATATCAGTATGTAGTGTCTCTACTTTAAAGAGTCCTCTCCTGCTGATGTTCAGGTGTATATCAGTATGTAGTGTCTCTACTTTAAAGAGTCCTCTCCTGCTGATGTTCAGGTGTATATCACTATGTAGTGTCTCTACTTTAAAGAGTCCTCTCCTGCTGATGTTCAGGTGTATATCAGTATGTAGTGTCTCTACTTTAAAGAGTCCTCTGCTGCTGATGTTCAGGTGTATATCAGTATGTAGTGTCTCTACTTTAAAGAGTCCTCTCCTGCTGATGTTCAGGTGTATATCACTATGTAGTGTCTCTAATTTAAAGAGTCCTCTCCTGCTGATGTTCAGGTGTATATCAGTATGTATTGTCTCTACTTTAAAGAGTCCTCTCCTGCTGATGTTCAGGTGTATATCAGTATGTAGTGTCTCTACTTTAAAGAGTCCTCTCCTGCTGATGTTCAGGTGTATATCAGTATGTAGTGTCTCTACATGTCTCCATGCTTTAATGTTCAAAAAGCTCTTTATTTTTCTTATACTGCCTGTGCTGCAGCACCTATTTTCACCCTCTGTCTGAAACCAGAGCCCAGTCTGCTCTGATTGGTTAGCTGGCCGGCTCTGTTGTGATTGGTCAACTGCTTAGAGATATCCCGCCTCTTTACATCACGCACAATTTGTTGAGACAGAGGGTGTTTCTCAATCTCGAGTAAAACTGCTCCAGAGCCACTATTTCAAGCATACTAGGTCATCGAGTGCCGCCGAAGGACAATTCCAATGTCCAGCATCCTTGGAATTCTACCGAGCCCTGCGTACTTCGTAGCGAGACATTTTGAGGCTGCACATGTGTAGACTCCGCGGTCTTAAAATCCCCACAATGCTTTGCGCACGGACCAATTTTCCCAAATCTGTGGCGGGAAATGTAAGGCGGGGCCTCTCATATGACGCACACCTGCACACTTGCTCGCCTGTTCCACTCTTCGTTTTCCGAATGCCAGGAAGGATTCTTGCCTCGCTTCTGAAGCAAGTGACTCGGAAGACATGTGCTACCAAGCAAGCGTACTCGACATTGAGAAACACACAGGGATTCTAGCCTTCGCAGAACATTAACATGCACAAAAAACTACATAACACACTACAGGGAAGGAAACACCGAAACTGAATAGTGCCTCCATATTGTTTCCTCTCAAGAGCTAAATATGGAAGGAGATTATCATTGACTGTGAATGCAGTTGTTTCACCTTAAAGATGGTCAAATGACAGTTTAAGAAGCTTAAGTTGTAATTGATGTGACCTTTTTTAGACATAAATGGATATAAAATGTATTTGGTTTTCAAATCAAAGTCAACAGCAGACAACGCTGAAGAATGTTAATATCTTTTTTTAAGGCATTATGGGAAACTCTGATAGACATTTTCACCGTTTCCTGACGCTGAATACTGAAGGAATCAAGAAAACAATCAACAATCATATTCTTCATTATTTTCCGTCCTGCACAAGTTAAGTTCTTGGATAGTGCATCTTCTATTTTACTCAACTGTACCTTGAAAAAGGGTTCACAAGTATAATCTAGACATTTCAGTTTTAGCTGACTGGTTTTCTATTTATTTGATTGTTTATTTATTTGATTGTTTATTTTTTGTGTGTCTGTTTGTCTTCTGTCTGTGTGGGATTTAGTTTGCCCTGGTGTTAAATTAAACAGTATTTACATTGTTACTCTATTTTTCTATAAAGGGAAGATTTGTTTACCTACTTGTGATTCGTGCTCTGATATTACAACTGTATGCTGTTGAAACATCTAGTGCATGCTCCTCAATGCAACACAAACCAAAGTCAGCCGCCACACACACAGTGAAATGACCAATCAGGGACTGACAGGATCCCTGCAGCACCATCAGCAAAGTCATTTCATTTCATCTGGACAAGAAGAGCTGCCGAATCAGAAGTGTTTGGATTAATGAAGGAGACGCTCTTCACTCGGAGAAACAATAGAGATCAGACGTGTGAGCATCTGTGACACTCGTCCTGCAGGATATGTGTCCATTAGCAGAGAAAGGACATCACGGCAGACACCTGCACACCGCTGATGGACATGTTTTCTGATAAACTTGAGAGTCAGATTAAGTCGGTGGTAAAAACGAGCTTTTATCACCTGAGGCAGCTCGCCAAAGTCAAACCTTTTCTCTCCAGACAGCAGTTTGAGACAGTACTCCATGCCTTTGTCACCACCCGGCTGGACTACTGTAGCTCTCCCTACATGGGGGTCAGTGGGTCCTCCCTCGCACGACTGCACCGGGTGCAAAATGCTGCAGCAAGGCTCTTAACTGGCACACGGAAGTATGACCACATCTCCCCTGTTTTAGCTTCTCTCCACTGGCTGCCAATTTACTTTAGGATCCATTTTTAAATTCTTTTATTTACTTTTAAATCCCTAAATGGCATGACCCCACCAGACCTTGCTGAGCTGCTGCAGCATTACACGCCGAACCGCCCTCTCAGGTCAGCGGACCAACTGCTCCTGAATGTGCCTAAAGCCAGGTCAAAGCTCAGAGGGGACGTTGCTTCTCTGTCGCGGCTCCCAAACTGTGGAACGCTCTGCCCCTGGAGACCAGACAGGCCTCCACACGGCCTGCTTTTACATCGCCTCTTAAAACCCACCTCTTCTCTTTAGCGTTTTAACATTTGGCGTTTCAACATCTTTCAGTGTTGCTTTTTTGCATTTAAATAGTTTTTTGCTTTTAATTGTACTTGTTTTATGGTGTGTGAGCTGAGCTGTGTTACTTTTTTGTATGCTTTGTTTTTTATCTATTTGCCTGTACAGCACTTTGGTCTGGAGGTTTAAAGTGCTTTATAAATAAAGTTGTATAAGAGGTAGAGGTGTTCATTTCCAGCTGTGAGACGGGGACATTTGATTCCAGACACATATATACAATGCTGTTTCTCCTCATGATATACAAAAAAGGGTTTCTGGTTCAAATGACTCAAAAAAGGCTAAGAAACAAACACGAAAGATGAAAATAAATTGAGTTATCTGCCGACTTCATACTTTAATTAGTGTAATTTTCTTCCATGTCTTTCCAGCATGAAGCCAATTATACACATTTTGCCTTTTATTCTGAATGCAAACGTGCACGTATTGCATGATTTCATACTGTAAAAATATATGAAAATGATAATGTCCTTTTTTTCTTTTACGTGTAGCCTGGAAAGGTATTAAGAAAATTGCCAGTTTTTACAAAAATGATGGATATTTTTGCCTATTTTGCATTTGAGATACTATAGGGAGAGTCTGTATGCAAACGTGTACCTACTGCACGTGTCCAGTGTAAAGACACATTACATAATAAAACAAACAAAGCATGGAAATTCAGAAAACAGTTTCCATGTTGGAGTCCTTGAGTGTGAGACTGTAAAATAAAAACAGTTAAAACTCGACAGAAAATAGATGGAAAGGAATTTAGAAAATTGCCATTTTTTACATAAATTATGGTTGATTTTTTCCCATTCCCCGTGGCTTCCTGCTGCGGATTCACACGGGTATTTGAATAATTTCCTCCCATGTTTCTGCAGTCAGCATGAGGCCAATTATAGAAGCTTTCTAGGTACTACACAGGCAGTAATGTGTGTATACAAACATGCATGCGTCCACAATATATATTAAATATTCAAATGTATGGAAAACAGTCAGATTAGCATCTTCCATGAGCTCATATCTGAAAAACGCATTTATAGTGATGTATGAGGATTATAGTGCTGATCACTCTCTAGATAAAGGACCGATCTGGTTGATCCCTGAACTGACGGGGGACATGTCGTTAGAGAGTGAGCTGTCTTTCATTTACTAACAATCTTTTCTGAATACAAACGGAGACAGAGGAGAGGACTCTTTAAAGTAGAGCCACTACATACTGATATACACCTGAACATCAGCAGGAGAGGACTCTTTAAAGTAGAGACACTACATACTGATATACACCTGAACATCAGCAGGAGAGGACTCTTTAAAGTAGAGACACTACATACTGATATAAACCTGGACATCAGCAGGAGAGGACTCTTTAAAGTAGAGACACTACATACTGATATACACCTGAACATCAGCAGGAGAGGACTCTTTAAAGTAGAGACACTACATACTGATATAAACCTGGACATCAGCAGGAGAGGACTCTTTAAAGTAGAGACACTACATACTGACACCTGAACATCAGCAGGAGAGGACTCTTTAAAGTAGAGACACTACATACTGATATACACCTGAACATCAGCAGGAGAGGACTCTTTAAAGTAGAGACACTACTGATATACACCTGAACATCAACAGGAGAGGACTCTTTAAAGTAGAGACACTACATACTGATATACACCTGAACATCAGCAGGAGAGGACTCTTTAAAGTAGAGACACTACATACTGATATACACCTGAACATCAGCAGGAGAGGACTCTTTAAAGTAGATACACTACATACTTATATACACCTGAACATCAGCAGGAGAGGACTCTTTAAAGTAGAGACACTACATACTGATATACACCTGAACATCAGCAGGAGAGGACTCTTTAAAGTAGAGACACTACATACTGATATACACCTGAACATCAACAGGAGAGGACTCTTTAAATATACACCTGAACATCAACAGGAGAGGACTCTTTAAAGTAGAGACACTACATACTGATATACACCTGAACATCAGCAGGAGAGGACTCTTTAAAGTAGAGACGCTACATACTGATATACACCTGAACATCAGCAGGAGAGGACTCTTTAAAGTAGAGACACTACATACTGATATGAACCTGAACATCAGCAGGAGAGGACTCTTTAAAGTAGAGACACTACATACACCTGAACATCAGCAGGAGAGAACTCTTTAAAGTAGAGACACTACATACTGATATACACCTGAACATCAGCAGGAGAGGACTCTTTAAAGGAGAGACACTACGTACTGATATAAACCTGGACATCAGCAGGAGAGGACTCTTTAAAGTAGAGACACTACATACTGATATAAACCTGGACATCAGCAGGAGAGGACTCTTTAAAGTAGAGACACTACATACTGATATACACCTGAACATCAGCAGGAGAGGACTCTTTAAAGTAGAGACACTACATACTGATATAAACCTGGACATCAGCAGGAGAGGACTCTTTAAAGTAGAGACACTACATACTGACACCTGAACATCAGCAGGAGAGGACTCTTTAAAGTAGAGACACTACATACTGATATACACCTGAACATCAGCAGGAGAGGACTCTTTAAAGTAGAGACACTACTGATATACACCTGAACATCAACAGGAGAGGACTCTTTAAAGTAGAGACACTACATACTGATATACACCTGAACATCAGCAGGAGAGGACTCTTTAAAGTAGAGACACTACATACTGATATACACCTGAACATCAGCAGGAGAGGACTCTTTAAAGTAGAGACACTACATACTGATATACACCTGAACATCAGCAGGAGAGGACTCTTTAAAGTAGAGATACTACATACTGATATACACCTGAACATCAGCAGGAGAGAACTCTTTAAAGTAGAGACACTAAATACTGATATACACCTGAACATCAGCAGGAGAGGACTCTTTAAAGTAGAGACACTACATACTGATATACACCTGAACATCAGCAGAATATGTCTTCTTCAAGGTTTTCTTTAATCAATAATTACCTCTGAAGGAGGAATATTTGGACATAGTTTCACAGAAATAGCTAAAGAGAAATAGCAATTAGCCTCATTATTGGTCATAAGAATAAAGTTATTTGTACCAGTAAAAACTTTGAGCGTACACACCTGCATAACTGGCCTAATAGGCTTCATAGGCTACAATATAGCAAGCTGCATCCTGCGCATAGCAAAGTTCATCCAATAGAGACTGAAGAATGCAAATATCCGCCATATAGCCCGAGTTGCAAATATATCATGAACAAGTGGGTCGTGTAGGGCCAAAGTAGTGGGACAGGTACATCTGTAAATAGCACCACCGTAGTCTGAGACTGGAGAGGACTGTGACCAGACTATATGTGATGACAGAGAGGAAAATAACTTTATAGCATAAAAACAGCTCAGTGTGACCTTGAGTTTCTCAGTTAGAGATCCAATGGAATGCAACCAAACACAGATATGTACACCAACAAAGTAATATAACCGACACCAGGAACAAGTGCATCACTGGCTGCAGAAAACACAAACAGCCCTTAGTTAACTTACATTTCAATGTTTTCTACAAGGCTGTCTGTCACGATTCTCATGTTTTGTCACGTTTGTAGTTTTGTCTGTGTTGGTGTTTTTCTTGTCTTTGGGTTTTATTGTGTAAAGTGTTCACCCCCGTTTCCTGCCTGTCTGCTTTCTGTCTGTTTCCCTCCCTGATTACCCGATTGTATTCACCTGTTGTCCTTGTGTTTCTCCTCCCCTGCCCAGCTGTGTCTTGTTCTGTGATTACCCTTCTGTGTATTTAGTCTAGTCTTCCCCTGTGTTCCAGGTCGGTTCATTCTGTTAGGAATGGGTGAAGCAGGTAGGACTCAAATGCAGAATAACGAAAAGCGAGCTTTATTAAATAAATTAAAGCTGTGGCAAAACAAGGCAGAATCCAAAATATCCAACACCAACGAGCAGCACAAGGAACACAGACCGTGGAATGACATGGAGGGGAAACAATGAACCGACCTGGAACACAGGGGAAGACTAGACTAAATACACAGAAGGGTAATCACAGAACAAGACACAGCTGGGCAGGGGAGGAGAAACACAAGGACAACAGGTGAACACAATCGGGTAATCAGGGAGGGAAACAGACAGAAAGCAGACAGGCAGGAAACGGGGGTGAACACTTTACACAATAAAACAGGAAACCCAAAGACAAGAAAAACACCAACACAGACAAAACTACAAACGTGACATAACATGAGAATCGTGACACTGTCAATTGAAAGAAAATCAAAACTGAACAATGACTCATTTATTTACTTATTTAAGGTCATTTTAACTTTGGAAAGTGTCATTAAGATATACAAATGTCTTCTCAACGGTTTGCTAGCCAAGACACATATAACATATAACAGTTACAGACACACAGCGATATCCTGTCACAGTCTGAGTGCCCACAAAAGAAGAGTGAGGTCAGGATCTTTTGGCTTCAAATACATATAAGTAAGTTTGTTACCACAATGTTAGATATGTCAGTTTAAAAAAACCTTGGCTTTCACACAGTAGGCTACACACAGCGCAGTCTCCCAAATGAAGGTCCAGTGTAAGCTTTTCCTCGTTCCTATGCCATTTGTCCACCAAATATGCGATGAACTTAAAACTTGTCTGGGAAAAGAGCTGCAGATACAAAACGCTGCAAGAAGTTCAAAACCAGGGGCAGACTGGCCATCGGGACGTTCGGGAGGAACCCCGATCGGCTGGTACCGAAGTGGGCCGGTCGGACGATGTGGGCCGGTCGGATAAGTCACTAGCACCCCCCGTTGACAATTTACTAGCGGTAGCAAAACACAACGGAAACCAGGGGACACTAAAATGTGACGCACACAGCTGGGACCGGAGCGCTTGGTGACGGCGGGATTATGAAGATGGCCGACTGTCTCTGTCGTCTTATTTGAACAATGTTATCACATGAGTCCTGATATTATTGCAGATCTGCTGTAAGCTAGCTAGTTGTACATATGTATGTGTAATACCTTGTTAAAGTCAACATGTATATTTTCTACTTTCTTGTTTATTTCTTGTCTTGAATTGTTATTGTTCAATGTCATGTGTTTTGATGCTGCTGCAACGCAAACATTTCCCAACTTGGGATCAATAAAGTACTTCTTACTTTATCTTATCAGAAGGAATCATGTGTTTCGTTTCCAACAACAGATACAGTTAAGTAACTAAGTACTATTCCCCAAAGGTCACCAAGCGCTCCGGTCCCAGCTGTGTGAGTCACTTTTTAGTGTCCCCTGGTTTCTGTTGTGTTTTGAGCATCTTGCAGCGTTTGGTTTATTTGCATGAGTTTTGGCACATTTATGTTTTTAAAAGCACACGAGGGTTACAGATTGAAGTGAAACGTGTGCATTTAGAAACCTGACGCATGCTCATCATGTCTCTGATTCTGGGTCTGATGACATCTACATTGCTCACTGGCCGTTTCTCAATCTCGAGGATTCTGGCTTCCAAGCCAATATTTCAAGGATGCTACGTCATCGAGTGCCGCCGAAGGACTGTTCCAATGTCCGGCATACTTGGAATTCCACCGAGGCCGCGTCCTTGGTTTGGGGGAAATGTCGAGGCTGCACATGGGTAGACTTCGCGTCCTTAAAATCCCCACAATGCTTTGCGCACGGACCGATTTCAAAAACCCTTGCGGAGAATGGCTGAACCGACGCAGCACACATTTAAATGTAAGTATAGTGGCGTAGAACAAGTGAAGCAAGTTCATAATTAGATAGACATCGTGAGGTATTTACTTTCGGTACAGTCTATGTTGAAACCGTTAGAGAGAGTGGCACACTTGTTAGCCTGTTCCATTCTTCTTCGTTTTCCGAAGCCGTGGCTTGCAAGCATACTTGCTTCGTTTCTGAAGGAAGTGACTACCAACGCGACTACCAAGCCAGCATCCTCGAGATTGAAAAACGGCCACAGACAGTTTTCAGAAGCACCATTTCTCAACTTCTCCAGATCATGTGTCCTTGATCCTGCGACAGGACGCCCTGACCTCTGTCGAATGTACGGCATCGTCCCAGCAGGAGAAGCTTCACTTCTCCTGCTGCCTTTATCAGATGTAATGTTTGAACGTGTTTGAGAGACAGACAGAGAGAGGAGGAGAGAGTGACTGGTGCTTTTAGTTGGATTTTTTTTTTACCACACACACACACACACACACACACACACACACACACACACACACACACACACACACACACACACACACACACACACACACACACACACACACACACACACACACACACACACACACACACTGCAGAGTCCATTGTTACGAGGCCACTATTTTTTGTCCCTGGACTCATTCCCCTTTCACACCCTTCCCTCGCTTCATTCAGAGGTGTAATTGAAAAGATGAAAAGACTTCCTAGGAGTCTTGCGCAGTGTAAGGAGCCTCAGAGAGTGTGTGCAGTAATGAACACCGTAATTTACGTTGATTTGCATGTGTGTGAGAGAGAGAGTGAGTGCTATGGAGGGATGATAAATAAATGTTCCCTGAAAGTTAAGCTGTGTGACGGATTAGAGGGTTCTGCACACCTGTAATGCTAACACATGGCATTACTGCAGGGAGCCATGAGAGCGGAACAATCACCTTCCACGTGTTGCCGCATGTTAGCGGAAAGCTGCAATTAGGAGTGTTTTAAAGGCACTTTGAACAACTCACACAGCAGGTTTCTACATGTTCTTTCTCTAACAAATCACCTCTGGCTGGCAGAGAAGTCTCTGCTCCATAGTTTCTCTTGGCATAAAATCACACTGTACATTCTATATTTATATATTCAGCTGAATATTTAATATTCCATCTGTCACATGCATATATATTAGGGGTGTAACGGATCACAAACATTTCGGTTCGGTTCGGTTTTTTGGTCACGGTTCGGTTCGGTACGTTTTCGGTACAGCAGAATTTTTTTTCACAAAACAAAACATATATATATATATTTTTTTTTATTATTATTAAACTGTGAATAATGTATTCACTCAAATAAATACAAAATATAATAAAATGAACATTAAGGTGCAGCTTTTCGATGAACTGAAATAATCTGTATCTGAACTGTACTGTACTAAGCAGCCAGTTTGACATTATGACTTGCTTGTCATTGTATTTTCATGTTGTTTAAAGAAAGATGAACTTGTCCACATTGCTTGCCGAAAGGGCAGATCTGCTGGCACTAGCAATGTCTCCTGCCGTGGAGAACACCCTCTCGCTAGGGACAGAGGTAGCAGATACAGCCAGGTAGCACTTTGCTAACATGGCAACATAAGGATATGTGGCGTTTGTAGTAGCTTTGGCTCGGTCTGAACTCTTTGCGAGTGGTGGAGGCTAAATGCTAGCGGGAGTTGGGTTTGCACTTCAGTCTTTTTTCTTTTGGTACCGGTGATATTCACGTTCGGGTGATGCCTTTTCAAATGAGTGTGCAAGTTTGATGTATTGCCAGCCGCGTAACCAATGTTAGTTGAACAATGCCGACAAACAGCTTTGGTTTGGTCCACCTGTCTGTGTCCGGCATCCTTGTGAAACTGCGAAACCAAAATGTTCCCAAACCGGAGACTTCAATGATGCTGGAGGATTTTCGAGCTCAACTTTATCTGCGTTCGCCATTTCGACAGTTCCTCAAATTACTGACTACATTTGAACGCATCCCTCTGACCAGCTCGTCCAATGAAATGACTTGCTCGCTCTACGACGCGTTGAACCCAATGTGAGCAAATGACTCTGAATGCTGCGACGCAGCACCTGAGATTACTTCCAAGAAGTTGTTCACGTTCTCAATTTTTTACGTTTAACGTTATATTCGTTCGGTACACTTCGGTACACACCTGTACCGAACCGAAGGGCCCGTACCGAATAATTTCGGTACAGGTACGTGTACCGTTACACCCCTAATATATATAATACCTTGCTTTACATCTTGTCATTGTTAATTTGTAAATTCAACATGTATATTTTCTACTTTCTTGTTTCTCTCTTGTCTTTTAATTTGTATTGTGCAATGCCATGTCTTTGTATGCTGCTGCAACACACACATGTCCCACATTGGGATCAATACAGTACTATCTTATCTTATGTCGCTTTAAATTATATATCAGAAGTATCTTTACTGTGCACTGCATATGTTGTTGAATACACCTGTGTTGGACAGACACAGTAAGGAAGCCATGACCTATTTAGTGTTAGCAGCTCAGGCTAGCTATATGAAAACATATTGATGCAACGTGTCTGTGTCAGCTCACCAAATGTAAACATTTAATAACATTTCACAAAATGAGCTGATCAGATTTTGGCCACTTTATGATGTCATAATGATTTTGTTGGCTTGTGTAACCATTAGCCAATCAGCAACCAAGGTAACACTTTCCTGTCATGATACAGCATGTGAAGAATCACCTAGAATACAGTAATTACTCACACACACACACACACACACACACACACACACACACACACACACACACACACACACACACACACACACACACACACACACACACACACACACACACACACACACACACACACACACACACACACACACACACACACACACACACACACACACACACACACACACACACACACACACACACACACACACACACACACACACACACACACACACACACAGTCTTTTGAAATACTGACTTCTCCTGACATTTAAATCTCCTGCCTGCGCTGTCGGTTTCCAATCAGACATCATAGCCTTTTTGCTTCTTCTCCCTAATTACACATGACCAAATAAGAATCAAAACACCTTTCTGTCTCGATCCATTAATACTCTAAAGTGTGCAGCCTTTTAGAAAGCCCCAATTCATGGGCTCTGTATCTTTAATACAAGTTAATACAAGTTAATACACTATAGTTCATGAGTCCCAAAGGTTGAAACGGACCCTAGAATCATTGAAATCTGCACTTTCTCAAAGTTGTTCCAACACAGATATATCCGAGTAGGACATTAGTGGGAAGAGGAACAGTGGATTATAGAGTTAGCCTTTTGTGAAGGTAAGAGCAGGACGTGGTGAAAGATGACAAACTGTGTGTGTGTGTGTGTGTGTGTGTGTGTGTGTGTGTGTGTGTGTGTGTGTGTGTGTGTGTGTGTGTGTGTGTGTGTGGGGGGGGGTGTGTGTGGGGGGGGGTGTGTGTGTATGTGTGCTCACATGTGTACTAATCTCTCTCACATGTATGCACTCCTGATCCTGATTTCTGTGTGTGTGTGTGTGTGTGTGTGTGTGTGTGTGTGTGTGTGTGTGTGTGTGTGTGTGTGTGTGTGTGTGTGTGTGTGTGTGTCTTAAGCAGAGTTGAATGGTGTGTGTTTGAGTGAATCGTGATAATCATAATAACATTGTAGCTGTGCATACCAGTCCTTGTTCACTATTTCTATGATAACAATACAGCGATAATGAGAAGAAAAGTATTACTTTTTGTAAATAAATATGTGATATAGTATTTTCATACCAAGTGCCTGTTTAGCTATAGTTGATACACACTCCTACACACATCCTTTACCCTCTATTTTTCAACATTAGAACTCAAACTTTCATTTTCTGTTTAGATAATTGGAAAAATTATCGCATAGCCTTAACGGCCCGTCCACACGGCGGCGTGCGTTGAAGCTTGCCGGCGGGCGTGTCTGAAACTCGACCAACAACCAATCACCTGAATCTCCCGCCCCTGACACACAAGCAGCGGTTTGATTGGCTAGAGCTTGTACTGGCATATGATTCGATTGGCCGACGCGTCTGCCGAGGCTTCAAACTCAACTTTTGCAGCGAGCCACGCCAGCAAAGCTCCGCGTCGCTTCCCACAATGCAGTTCGGCGAAAAGTGACGTCACCCCATTCAAAGTGAATGGGGAAGCTTTCAACGCACGCCGCTGTGTGGACGGGCCGTCAGTGATGCTGTTTTTGTACGTGTGTGTGTGTGTGTGTGTGTGTGTGTGTGTGTGTGCGTGCGTGTGTGTGTGTGTGTCCTAGCATTACTATCCTTGTGGGGACCTACATCTGTTTACACAGTCACGTGTGAGGACTCGCCTCCCTTATGAGGACAAAAGGGAGATCCCCATGAGGGGAATCATTACTTTTAGGGTGAAGACTTTGGGTAGGTTTTGAGTTATGGTCGGGGTTAGTGATTCAAGGTTATGAGTTGTGTGCACTGGCCATCTGTGGATGGGTGTTGTACATGTGTGGTTTGTGTGGTTTGTGTATGCGTTGTTAGTTGTCATTCAGTCCCCTCGGGATGGTGGTGCCTCGTTTCTGTATCCACAGTTTTTCCGCCCTCTTCCTCTGTCCAATGGTCCAGCGGTCATTGGACTCCAGTCCTGAAATGATGATGCTGCCAGAGGGATGGGACTGAAAGCGATGGACCAGCGGTGTGGTGAGACGAGCCTCTCTGATGTCGTACAGGTGATGTTTGAGCCGGGTGAGGATGGAATGACCGGTTTCTCCAACATAGTGTTTATGGCGGGTGGTGCAGGTGAAAATGTAGACAATGTTGGTACTCTCCAGGGAAAAGGAGCCGAGTGTGGGGAAGCCAGTGTGACTGCACTGATTGTGTATGCATTTTCTAGGGGCGTAACGTTGGCTGTGAGGTGCGTGTGGTGCGACTATGTGTGTGGAACATTTAGAGCCTATCAGTATGTTGTGGAGGCTGCTGTTTTTTCTGTGTGCTAGATGACCCTGAGTGAAGTGTGGGTGTTATGATTGTAATGTCTGGAAGTTGCATTTTTGAGGGTGTGATGTAGCTTGGAGGTGGTTTGTGAAAAGGTGTGTGTGTGTGTGTGTGTGTGTGTGTCTCAGAGAGCTTAATGTACAGTATTATGACCCAGTTGTGTCTGTCAGTCTGAAGAAGAGAAAAGGTGCGCAGATCTTCCTGCAGGTCTGAAATCTGATGTCAGGTTTTACTCTCATATGAACAGTGATTGCGGTCGCTGGCAATACACGTCTATAATATGCTCCTTTGAAAAGACTCAAGACAGTTTAATGTGAATAAATAGCACATGTAATACACTATTAACACTACTTATGTGCTATACAGTATATACATTTTTTGAAAATATTTTAATTATGTAATTACTGGCTTCTTTGTAAATACGGACTGCTTTTTAAATTTACCAATACAAAACCAAGGTGCATATGTGTATGTATGTAGTTCTGTATTCATACAGTGTATATATTAGTTTAGTACATTTTTTTAATTAATGTTTTAAATAAAAGTGTCAAACTGCTTTCGATTGTTTTTTTTTTATTGTTTTTTTATTATTATTTTCAATATTTGTATTATTAAAACTACCACTTTATTTTATGTTTTTTATTCACATAAAAAACATTGATTTTGAAAGGATCTTATTTATTTATACTGCCTAAAGACATACATCTACAATAATCATAATAATAATAGAAATGTAATTAAATATTGCACATATACACACTTATATATTAAGTTACATATATGTTATTGGCAAAGTCTTTGCATTTCTAGAGTTACGTTTTACACTAAAAATAATACCGCAAATGTCAGAAAAGATATAAAGATAATTTAATACGACTGGTTTTAATATCTTAGAGCGTAGTCGACACGCACATATCAGTCGATGCAAGACAACACAAATATAAAAGGGAGCGCTTCTTTTAAAGGCTGACATTTTGCAGAAACAAATCAACAATCAATCTGCCGAAAAAGCGATTTCTACATCTATTGAATTTCATGAGGAACACAGAGCTTACAAAGCTTACAAGAGCAGTCTCAGCTTACACTGAGACTGCTCTTGTAAAGGTCTTTAATGACATCCACTTAAACACAGACAGTGGCAGAACTTCAGTGTTAGTATTATTAGATCTCAGTGCTGCGTTTGACACTGTTGACCACAGCATATTACTGGACCGACTGGAAAACTGGGTGGGACTTTCGGAAACACTTCTAAATTGGTTTGAATCCTACTTAAAGGACAGAAACAACTTTGTTTCTATAGGTAAATACACATCTGAGTTGACAAATATGACATGTGGGGTTCCTCAAGGCTCCATCTTGGGGCCTCTTCTCTTTAACATCTACATGCTACCACTGGCTCGGATAATGAAAAACAACAAAATAAGTTACCATAGCTATGCGGATGACTCACACATTTACATAACCATTTCACCAGGAGACTATTCTCCAGTTAAAACACTGAGTAAGTGCATTGAACAAATCAATGACTGGATGGGTCAGAACTTTCTCCAATTAAACAAAGACAAAACTGAGGTAATGTTTTTTGGAGCCAAGGCAGAACGTATAAAAGTTAGCGCTGAGCTTCAGCCTGCAATGTTCAAAACAACAGATCAAGCCAGAAATCTAGGTGTAGTCATGGACTCTGACCTGAGTTTCAACAGTCACATTAAAACAGTTACTAAATCAGCCTACTATCACCTAAAGAACATATCTAGGATTTAAAGACTAATGTCACAGCAGGATTTGGAAAAACTTGTCCATGCTTTTATCTTCAGTAGACTGGACTACTGCAATGGTGTCTTCGCAGGTCTCACTAAAACATCTATTAGGAAGCTGCAGCTGATTCAGAACGCCGCTGCTCGAGTCCTCACTAACACTAAGAAAGTGGATCACATCACTCCTGCTCTGAAGTCTTTACACTGGCTTCCTGTGTGTCAAAGAATAGATTTCAAAATACTGCTGCTAGTTTATAAAGCACTGAATGGTTTAGGCCCAAAATACATGTCTGACCTCCTGCTAAATTATGAACCATCCAGATCTCTCAGGTCTTCAGGGACTGGTCAGCTTTCTGTCCCCAGAGTCAGAACTAAACATGGTAAAGCAGCGTTCAGTTATTATGCTCCAAATATCTGGAACAAACTCCCAGAAACCTGCAGGTCGGCTGCAACTCTGACTACTTTTAAATCCAGGCTGAAGACTTTTCTTTTTGTCGCTGCTTTTAATTGAACTATTCATATCTTAGACTGCACTGTAACTTTTATCCATGTAATTTTTCTTTTAATGTTTATTTTATTAGCTTTTCTTTTTAATGACTGATTTTAAATGCCATTTTCTGAATGTCTTTCGTTTTTTGTAAAGCACTTTGAATTGCCTTGTGTTGAAAAGTGCTAGATAAATAAACTTGCCTTGCCTTGCCTTACAAAGCTCTGGCTCAATATCTGGAGAATAGTCTCAGAGCTCCTCAGCTTGTCAGACTGAGACCTGCAGAGGAGGTGAGAGCAAGGAGTTTCTACAAAGTGCACAGTAGAGATTACCAAATGTCATATTCAATGAACATCAAATATTATATCCGTTCATTATATTAAAGAGTCTGAATCTCGTATATTTTGCACATTTCTGCACAACTGCAGTTCTTCCACTTTGATATAGATACAGTATTTTGGCTTATTCTTTTTACATTTCTTTTTAATGTTTAATAGTTGTTATAAGATAAGTAGGGTTGGGTATCGTTTGAATTTCCACGATTCCGATTCCGATTCTACTTTTCGATTCCGGTTCTTAACGGTTCTCAATTCCGATTCTTTGAGGGGCAGGGTAAAAAAATGATACATGCTTCTTCCACCAAAATGTTTTAATTTATTCGAGAAACTTTTACACAGGTTAGTTTACAGTAATAGTCACATTAATCAGTCTGTTTATATTCACTGCTATGTAACTGTAACCTCAGAACCACTGAAGCTACAACAGTGCAACAGTGCAACTTTTAAAGGAAACCCCCCCCCCCATTTAAAAACAGTTCTTGTTGAGAAAAACAAGCATATCTGCCTTCTCAGGCATACCGGGAAGACATGTTTGAAAGCAAAATGCTTCAATCTGGTGCACTTTAAGCAGAATTACTAGAGACTAGATCTAGGGGGTACAACTCTAAACACCCATATGAAAAAGATCGGTTTACATTTTAATAATTAAATAAGTATGTGAACATAACCAGTAACCTACCATAGCCAATAACAAATAAATAAAGATATATCTATAAACACGTGTTTATAAGTACTCCTTACAAAAACCATGGTCTTAAAATACTCCATTACAAGTTAAAGTCTTGAATGAAAGATGTTACTTGAGAACAAGTACAAAAGTATTATCATCATGATGTACTTTAATTACAAAAAGTAAAAGTACTCATTCTGCATAATTATTATTATTATCAGCTAATTGTAGTTCAAGTATCTACATACTGTAGTGTGTTTTATATGTTAAAAGCAACTGTGAGTGTTGTTTAACTAATGGAGTGGAGTAAAAAGTACAATATTTGCCTCTGAAATGCAGCAGAGTAGAAGTATAATAAGTAGCAGTAAAGAGGAATGCTAAAGTACAAATATGTCACAAAGTACAATACTTGAGTAAATGTACTCCCATCACTGCTTATCAGAATCAGAATTATGTATATTGCCAGTGACGTGGAAGAAATTATATTTAAATATTACGTACATATGTATTAAATAAAAGGTAAGAATAGCAAGTAAAAACAACCTGAAAAGCCAAATATTTTTCACTGCAGATTTATAATAAGATGCAAATGTAATCTTAAGTAAACTCTACTATGCAATAGTAATTAACATGTACTTACAAAAACTGAAATTTGACAGTAAAGCTTACTTGAGTGCTTTTAGTAACAAACACTTCTTAACTGTAAGTAGATGCTACTTGAAATATACGTTGTTACATTCAGGTTTTCTGAGTGCAATTTCTCACCTAGATTTAAGTAAATGTTTTTTTCAGTGTACAAGGAATTTGCTTCTGTATCTGGTGGTGCGAACATAAACAATCTAAAACAAAGAAGTGGCAAAGTAGATCAAAAAACAAATATATAAGGATGTGGGGGAAACCTCTGAAGCAATTGGAGACAGGACTCAGAGTGACACGATGGAGAGCTGGAGCTTTGACGGCAAACACTGACGGTTCATTTGGAGCTTCGGCCGGAGAATTCACACGACATGTCACGAGCCACGAGTTGAACACACGGTTGAGATGCCACAATCAATTCTGAAGACCCCTCCTGTAGCTCCAGGTTTTATCTAGTTCAGAGAGAATAATCAACATTCTTCAATAGATAGACCAAACAGCTGAGGACACTGGATCACATGTGTTGTCGCTTATGGCTCGATCTACACCCCGAGAAGGATGCTCCAGGTGTTCCACAACAATAACTATCTCTGACCGAGAGCTGCCCGATCACAAACTGGTGACAACAACAAAATGCTAGCAGCCTCTCCTTAAGGGAGATACCGTCAGAGGGCGAGATATGAAATTATTAGGACAACAATTTAGCATTAAAAAAGGATGCTATATAGACAATTATTTACATCAAATGTAAATGTAACTATACAAATAACTTTAAAAGATAAAAGACAACAACAACAAAAACACTTAGGACAATGAGTTCATGGCAACAGTGTATCATGGCAACAGTGTATTACATTTTAAAGTGGAGGGCTAAAATGTGCAAAAAGCAGTCAGAGAGATGAGCATGAACATTATATAATATATAACAGTCACATTTGGTAAATGCATACGTTCATGAAAACTGCGTCTCCTTTTTTAATTTCAGCGTTTATTTCTACGCTGTGTTTGCTTTCCGTCTCGAGTGCACGTCTTTATATGTTGTATCATTTCATGACTTAGTACTGAACATAATAACTCAAATTAGGCAGCAAAAACAAAGGTTGCGTCCGGGTACCTTCTGTCCTTGTTGTTTCATCTCATAAAGGTTGTGTTGTCATTTTGAGTAAAGGTTACCTCTGCTGCCTTTTACAGGGGTTAAAGCTCAGTCGCTCGGCAACAGAGCAGGATTCCAATAGGAAACAAGCTTTTGAAAACGGTTTCCTAAAACTCCCTGGTTAGTTGAGCATTGTTCACTGGTTTCTGAGGAGATGAGAAACCTGAGTTCAAGGGAGTTTAATGAGGCTTTTAAAAGAGTGGTTTTAAGAGCTGCTTTTTGCCTTGTGGAGAATGGTTGCGGTCGAATGGTCCGTTTTGCTGAGGAACCTTCCTGACGGAGTGAAATGACCCGGAAGTCCCTCAGTGGCAGCCATCATAACAGCCGTTCGAATTCTCTAGATCAGGGGTTTTCAAAGTGTGGGAAGATGAGCCTCCCCTCAGAGAACATAAGAACACGTGCCCCCCCTCCCAATTATTATTGCTATTATTATTATTATTGTTGTTGTTGCTATAATGTAAGGGTATAAGTATCCAGTGGAATGCCCTTACCTACTGGCCTAGTTAAATCAAAGTGGTTACTTTTGTTTGGCTGGGCAGTTTAGTTTTACACACAGTCTTATTTGACTTTCTCAGGACTTAAAACTGTTTTTTGGGGGCAGACCCCCACAAAGAAAAAATATATATTTACACACGTAACAGTTTGTTATGCTCATCGAGTCATCGGTGAGCAGAGCATCAAGTTGGCATGCCTATAACAGCTGAATGTGGCGATTACCATCTTGATCAGCAAAACGCCTCACACACTTATTAAGATCCAAAGCTTTAGTGCGTTTTGATTCAATGCTGAGTGCAGCCAAACTGACAGTCTCTTCTCTGTCATTGTAGACCGCAAATACCTCATTCCTTCCGTCTACTTGGGTCCGCATGCTTCTCATTTTGCGCCGTCCCGTTCAAATAAAATCGCCGCCAATCACATTTCCACGCTCGCGCCAGGGCCGGGGGAGGGGTTACAATGCTCGCGTCTTGTGCTGCATTCGGACATTAGGGATTTTCTCTCATAAATGTCCGATGAGCCACAACTTTTATTTCAAACCAAAGCTGCCAACTGGGGTGGCAAGGTTATTTTTAGGGTGGCAGTTGCCACCCCATGCCACCTCAGTAGATCGCATTAAGTCAGCTGAAGTTAACTAGCTAGATTTCACTGTTTCTCGATATTTACTTTTTCATTTCAATTCCAGCTTTGGTCATGAAGAATATGTTTCTCTGTTGTCCACGTTCATAAAGCAAAGCAACAGCATCAGAGCACGGAGCAGAGTCTCTAGATGAGTCCCTCGTTCTTATTGAACATCCATGTTGTAGTCCGCTGTATAGAAAACTGTGGTTTCCATGGTTTCCCCATAGCAGCAGACGCACATTCATGACGTCCGCTGGCGCATCATAAACACGTCGGATAGTGAAAGTGCATTCGGATTCTCTAAAGTACCGCAGTCTCTTCTCCTAAGTCCTTTTGAATTCTCCTATCCACTATCCCTTAACCCCGTGACGTTTCACTCAGAGGTCAAGGAATAGGAGATAGGAATAGACGTTAGGAGCTGATTTTTGGACGATTCGTCCGCAACCCATGTGTTGTTCAAGGGAAGCTCCGCCATTTTTTACTGTAAGCGTCTTTTATAAAGATTCCTTTTCCTTCCAATTTCCTAAAACTAATTCGCACCAAATCACTAATTCAAGCATTCATTTTTTATTTTCTCAGAGTCTTAGTTGATAATAAGTACTGCTTAAGCCTCACTTGGTTTATAGTGAGGAATATGAAAAGTCCATGTTAATTCAACGTTAACAGTTTTCTAAGGCTTTAGTATTATTTTACATTACATTGCATTTAGCTGACGCTTTTATCCAAAGCGACTTACAATAAGTACATTCGACCAGGAAGACACAACCTTGAGGAAAACAGAATCATATAAGAACATCAGGTTTCATAGAGCCAAGCATTCAAGTGCTACTCAACTGGCTGTAGATAAGCCAGTCCTTTATTAGTATATAAGTGCTCTGTTAGCAGTTCTTTGTTAGTCATTCTATCGCTCGAAGTGGAGTCGAAAGAGATGAGTTTTCAGTCTGCGCCGGAAGGTGTGTAAGCTTTCTGCTGTCCTGATTTCAATGGGGAGCTCATTCCACCATCTTGGAGCCAGGATAGCAAACCCACGTGTTTTTGCTGATGGGAACTTGGGTCCCCCTCGCAGCGAGGGTGCAGCGAGTCGTTTGGCTGATGCAGAGCGTAGAGCACGTGCTGGGGTGTACGGTTTAACCATGTCCTGGATGTAGGAAGGGCCAGATCCATTCGCAGCATGGTACGCAAGTACCAGTGTCTTGAAGTGGATTCTAGCAGTTACCGGAAGCCAGTGGAGGGAGCGGAGGAGCGGCGTGGTGTGGGAACATTTAGGAAGGTTGAAGACCAGACGAGCCGCTGCATTCTGGATGAGCTGCAGAGGTCGGATGGCACATGCAGGTAGACCAGCCAGGAGGCAGTTGCAGTAGTCTAGGCGTGAGATGACGAGAGCCTGGACCAGAACCTGCGTCGCTTCCTGGGTCAGCTGGGGACGCATCCTCCTGATGTTGAAAAGCGTGTATCCGCAGCAACGGGTTGCAGCAGCGATATTTGCAGTGAAGGACAGGTTGTTATCTAGGATCACACCCAGATTCCTTGCAGTCCGGGTCGGGGAGACAACAGAGGTGCCGATGTTGATAGTCAGGTCAAGAGAGGGACAATCTTTTCCCGGAAGGAAAAGCAGTTCAGTTTTGTCAAGGTTGAGCTTGAGATGATGAGCGGACATCCACTGAGAGATGTCAGCTAAACAAGCAGAGATGCGAGCGACCACCTGGGTCTATTTCTTGCATTATACTATGTTTGGGACTCTAATTTTGACTGATGCCAGATGGTAAAGTGTGTCTTCTTAACGTAAATAAATCATTTATATTATGTAGCATTTAGCTATCTTGATCTGTGAAGAACCCATGATGATGATGATGATGATGATGTAAAGGTTATTGGGTGCCTTTGCCTTTACACTGTAAGTTACTACCTTAACAATTACAACAATTAACTTGGTGGAGCTGTTTCAATATATACATATGTGAATCATTATGAATATTCTAAATATATAATAATGACTTTGAGGTTTATTTGGTCCAAGTAGGAAACATCCAGATGGTTTCTCTAAAAAAATGATTTATTTTGAATATTTTCAGATTTTTATATTGAGAGATTTGTGTTGTCCATATTTATCATAAGGCTATTTTATAATTTCTACCATTATTTCTACTATAAAACTTTTTTACAAATGCCAAACAAATAAAGTATTTTGATTGTGCAACATCTAGCTAAATTGACACTAGATTTATTGAGGTAAAACAGCGAATCACTGACCATCATTAACGCATTGTCTCGGTATTCCTTCAAATAGAAATGGCTAGAAAGGACTGATATGTGAAGACAGTGTATGTGAACAGTTCACGCATGAACATTGTAATGAAAAGCTCGTTGAGACGTGGCCACTTTGACCTGGAAATCTGCTCCCCTTTTAATTAGTGCCTTAATGATGACATTTTAATAAGTGTGATGAGGATTGATCACCAGTCGCTCAGCACGTCGGCCCCGACTGTCAAACGGCGAGGTAGACAGATAAACGCAGCGGTTATTAAAAGCTTTGAACTAAATACATCCTGCCACTTTGTTATTTGTCCCTGACGGAAAAACAACCTTATAATTAATCAAATTATACACCCGGGATGATCATAGCAGATCAAATTATTTGTCAGCGTGTATACAATGTCTCTTCAGGAGAACAATGACTTCTCCGTCAGCGGATGAGGTTTCATGGTATCCCTCACACATCCATTAAAATGTGACGAGTGTCTTCTTTTGTGGAACTAACTCACAAACTGAGGTATGCAAAGAGGACACACACACACACACACACACACACACACACACACACACACACACACACACACACACACACACACACACACACACACACACACACACACACACACACACACACACACACACACACACACACACACACACACACACACACACACACACACATAAAAGAACACCTTCCATTATCTTGTAAAAATGTTCTTCCCTACGAACAAAAGATTCTGAGGTATTTACTGACAGACACACACAGAGAGAGAAACACACACACATCCTTGTAGCACTTCTGCTAATCTACCACCTGCTGCTCTAATCAACACACACACACACACACACACACACACACACACAGACACACACACACACACACACACACACACACACACACACACACACACACACACACACACACACACACACACACACACACACACACACACACACACACACACACACACACACACACACACACACACACACACACACACGCGCACACACACACACACACACACACACACACACACACACACACACACACACACACACATTGGGTTTGACTTCAACTAACTCCGACAAACAGATATACTATCAGTCATTATTCAGAACGATGGCCAAGATATACACTCCGCTCTGAGATGTCGCCTCCAACTCCAACCGTATTAACGCATCTCCAGTTGATAAACGGACTGTACACAAAGAAGAGTCAACACAAGAGGAAGACTTGGTTTAAATATCCGCTGGCTGAACCAGAACCCGAGAAATATTGGAACTTGCCCAAAGAGGCCACAGTAAATCCTCGTTAGTCTGGTGGAGATTAGACCCACATAACTGTATCGTCTGGAGCTCGTCTCGATCCATCAGTCAACATGTTTTGTTATCGTCCAATATCTCACATTAGGTTTGTGTTAGACAGAATTGATTGAAATCCTGATTAAAACACTGATGATTTGAGCAGATTTGTTCCACATAGAAACCAAATATTGTTTAAATGAAGTCAGAGAGAGGTGTATTTAAGTGTCAGATTCACAGTGTGTACAGCATGCAGTACGTCAGCGCCTTATGCAGCAACACAAGGAAAAACTCCCAAAGAAAACCCAAGAGAAATGGGGAACATTTTATGAACCTTGTGGAGAGCAACAGTTTCAATTTCCCAGGACAAACAAACATGCACTTGATGTTGTGTATATAGAATAAAGAAAAGATAACTTGATCTACAACATAGCCAATCAAAGGTGTATAAAAACAGATGGATTCAGGAGGGCATTCAAGACTATTATCGGATGGATCAGGACTGTTTGTTTCACAGGGAACACAACATTGTTTACGTGTGGATTCTGAAATAAAGTGCGATCGAGTTGGAAAGAAGAAAGAAAAGAGTCCATCACAGTTTCCTGAAGCCTGGATTATTCTTCAGATTATTGTTTTGTCCGAACTGAAGCCGATATCCATTATTATCGTACAGAACGGTAAAGGGTCTGTCCTAACTTTGAAACACCTGGTAAAGACTATTTGGCTTTTCTTCTTGAGGAAAGGACTCAATGATTGATCGTTATACAGAAGAGTGTACTTAGCTGATTGATCTTCGGTCAATCAACCAATCAATGAATTGACTCAAACTCTCATTGAAAGCTCCGTCCCTGTACTTCAGTCTATTATCTGCATTACGCTGCAATTACTGCGAGATGCCACCGACTTCTTTTAGTATGTTCTAGTGTTTGTGTCCCTTTGTCTTTTCATATTTCTACCTTCTGATCATCATTTCAGGGTGGAACAGTTCAAATGGGTTTTAATTATACACTGTGTCTGTAAGTGGTCTGAGTGGGAAGGAGAATATAGGGAAACTGCAAAAAACAAGAGAAAGAGGCCAAAACAGACTCTGTTATAGCACCAGGGTTCGGATGGATACACAAACAACACGTCTATTTCACAACAGAGACAAGTTGCATGCAACTGTTCTGACGGAAACCCTATCAGCCAGAAAACTGTCCGATTGAATGGAAAGTTCATTTGTCTGACAGCCTGTAACCTCAAAACCAACATTCATTGTTCTGAAAGTCCATGGCTTTGAAAAGACACCATTTTCCTGCAAAAAAGGAGGCTATTTTAATGCAGAATGACAACGAACGACGCCCCGTTCACTGTCTCTGGATTACATTGATATTCTTACCCTTACGCTAACCAAACATATCCCCAACTCCACCAAAAAGGAATGTTTTCTGGGTTACTTGATAAAAATGTTAGATATAATTGTTAGAGCCATTTTCCTTTCCTCATTATGGTTTGAATGTTTGGTTTAATACTATAAGGTTTAGAGTAAACTCTTAACTATTTATTTTTGTGAGTCACACTCCGGTTTAAAATATGTTAATTTAAGTCTCAGTTATTTGTTGTCAAATGTGTGCTGGCGGGTATAACCTGCATGTCTATTTAAGCAATAGCTCACGACAGGCCGTAGTATATGGTCATTATATCACAGTTAAGGGGCGTGGTTCGGCCCGACGCGAAGCGAAGTGAGCTATTGCTTTTATAAAACGGTTACCAAGTGTGGCAATATGAAAGAAAATACACACTCTAACTTAAATAGTTTTTATTAGTAAATAATGATGTTCAAAATTAAATAGTCCCTCCGTTGCCTTCTGCACAAAGCATAGTGCGAGGTGGTTGCTATGCAACAACACTAACAGCTAGCGAACATATTAGACAGAGAGCGTTGATCCATTATTTGGCTATTTATTTACAGTATGTGTATGTTGCCGTTTATTGTGCAGCCACTGAAAACCTGTCCAGCATCAGTAGCATGGCTTACGAGGTTACTTGTACAGGTTGAGGTTGTTCTGACTGTTGCTTGGCGTGGCGAGAATATTGCTCCACTTTCTCCGGTCCTCAAGATTCGGCTTCCAGTAGATCTCCTCCATAGTAAGGCCCCCCCGGAGGTCGAAGTTAAGTAAGGGATAATGGGTAAAAGAACACCCAACAGGCAGATCAAAAATAGTCCGTTGTTACTGTTTGAACTAACGTAGCAACGGCAGGAACTGATTCGATAGCGTTTTTGAGGAGCTTTTTGATTACAGATTTGAAAACATGGTTGCTTGCTTTAAAAGTAGCACAATTCATTTTGTCAGACCTTGGAAAGTATCTAGATATCCCAGCACTAATGCCAAAGGAACTGCACACTGAATATGTTTTGCAAATGAAGAACAAGAAGAAACACAACAACAAAATGAACAAAATACAAGAAGAAGAAAAGTTAGTATGGCGATTTCAGATAACACACAGGAGCTAGAACCCACCTGCTTCTTTTAAATCAGCTGTGGGAACATTTCGGGTTCCCTGTGGACTACAATAACGATGAGGTGTGCGAGTGGTGGATCCGACGAGGACGGTGTGTCGGCGTTGTTCGATAGCGGTGCGGTATGCTAATGGCAACACACGCCAAACATGCTAAATCACATCAGAAGGCATCACCCAGATTTGCCAATCACCGGAGCCCGGCAAAAGACAGCAGCAGTTCAACAGCTGATCCCCGCTGTTTTTAAGAAGCCAAGAGACATGAGAGCCGAGTGACCAAAATAAATAACGGAAGCTTTTGGCTTATTATTTATGATGTAATATTTTCAAGACATTCTTTTTAGTTTTACAGCTTGATGAAACCTTTTTGTTTGACATCAGCCATTATGTTATTAAGATACTATGGCCATCTGAGTGTTTGTGGTTTGTTTTTAACTGTTTAATACAGTTAATTATTCACAATGTCAGAGTTCCTTATTTTGAAACTGAAACTTGCACTACTGTTCAAAAGTAAATAACAACAAACCTGGAATTATGCATTTGGGATTTTTTTTTGCTTTTTCTTGTTGTACCGAACCGTGACTTCTGTGAACCGTTACACCCCTAGTATACCAGGAAAGACATTGGTTCCCATTCTGTGTTCATTTTCCTTTAACCATGAGCTTTGATTTGTTAACCATGATATTCCTACCATTACGCCAACAAGTCTTACTGTCTTACACCTACCCAAACAATGATGGAAACAAGTACTAGCCAATCAGAGAGAAGGGCGACCATGCCTTCAAAAGTAGCACAAAGTGTATTTAATGGACTTTCCGAAAATTGTCTTTCAGTCAAACGGGACATTTTGACGGACTATTGGAATTTCAGATCGATGACTCAGCCAGAAAGACCGTTTTGCATTCTGTCTTAATTGGATAACCACAATATTCTTGCCGTCGCACTGACCAATTAGTTCTTATATCTATCCAAACAACCATGGAAACAAGCATTAGCCAGTAGGGCGACCATGCCTCTGATTGGATAGCGGGCCTTTGGATGAACCTGTGTTTGTATTCAGGGAAATTACCTTTTCTTTCCAATGGGACGTTTTCTTAGACTTTTAGAGGTATTTGAAGCCAGAGATACAGACATTTGCTTCTTTTTTGTTGTACTTCAACCAGAGGCTCACTCTTTGCACTAACAGAAATCAAAAGCCTGAGGATAGGAATCTTCCATCAGATAACATTTAGTAGAGTTTAGTAGCATATGGTTTAAAAAGCCAATCAAAAATGTTTACTTCTCAAAAACTCAAAGCCTGAACGCAGAGAACGTTTGACAGATAACTTATCGATCGATAATGGATTATGTATCATGTCAGAAGAACAGTTTGCCCATCCAAAGGCTCTTGATTCGAACCCTGCTAAATCATTGTAAAGACACAATAGTCTTTTCTTGAAGAGTACAATCACTTGGTCTCTGAACGTTATTGTATGCAGTTTCTCTCAACTTTATATTCATTGGCTTTTGGAAATACCGGGTAGTCTCCATGGACTCCATGGAGTCTCCTGCCGTAGCAAATATGTGGACGTCCAGTACAACTATTCCTCCAAGCCAAGTGGAAGCTTTTGTCCCCTTTCAGTACAGTATGTAACGGCCATCTTTCAAATCCATTATGCCCCGTAATTCCTTCCCTACTGACCTGCACAATCAGAGGGAAAGTGCTGTGAGGAAGGAGAGGTGAGAACAATCGTTTTTTTAAGATCAGAGATGAGAGTTTTTTAAAAAGAAAAGCTCATTCAGCAGCAAAAGGATCAGGTATTCCAGATAATGGAGGGACTGACTTTCCATATCTAAGATTTTTATAAACACCCTGCTCTGGTTTTAACCTTACACTTGATAGTTTGTCTCAGAATTGAAAGACCACATGTTTCTGTAAAAGACCTCTCCCTTCTCTCCAAAGACATGTAATATGGAAATCAGCTTGTGGTGTTCGAAGCGCAGAAAAAAATACTTTCAACACTCAACAGAAATGTGTATTTCCAGAATTCAGGGCCCAGTTTCTCCGGGTAGTCCACAGATCCTGGTGTGAGTAGTTTCAAGCGGGAACAATTTTCTTTCTACCGTATAAATGTGCAGATTGAAGCGTGCGTGATTGAAATGTAATGCTAGTTGATGTGAGCCTTTCGTCTACACGTATCTCCAGGGTTTCTTCAAAACTTTGGAAACTGAAAATAGTTTTCAACTTGGACTTCTTTTCATTCCTAACTACAACCAGATATGTAAAAATAAATGACAAAACAAGGTCATACAGTACCTCTTTGCTATGTTAGCTCCAAATTGGCAGCAGAAGACAGCAGAAAGTCTACATATCTTCAACGCAGACTGAAAAGCCACCTGTTTCTACTTCACCTTAATCACCCGTTAAACACTGTAACGGGGGCCATAGATCTCGGCCTCCGTTACGGATTGTAAAGCTTCGTTGGTGGTGAAGTGATTTGTTCCGTGCCCTGGAAAGTGTCGCGATCCGTCTGTGTTTTAGTTTGTCCGTCTCTGTCTTCCTGTTAGTCTGGGTGTGTGAGATCCTGGTTGCTGGTGACTGTGTTCACATGAGACATTGAGGCTGTGTATCGTGTCCCACAGTGATGAATAAATGCCCACACCGGGTTGTATTTGGACGTTCTGCCTCTGCCTCCTTACTTGGTAGGCCGATCAATCGTCAGCTTCACAATTGGTGTCAGAAGTGGGATTGATTTACCAAGTAAGGAGGTGAAAATGAGGAGAGGGAAAAAAGAGAGGAGCCAGATGGCGGTGTGGCTATGCCAGCAGCTGAACAGGGGGCCACGGCTGGTAAACCAGGGGGCAAGTTGGAGGAACTGACTGAGATGATGAAGTCATTCACGCAGTTTCAGACAGCCAGTGACAAGCAGGAGGAGTGCCGTTTGAGGAGCATGGAGCAGTAGTTTGCACGGATACAGCAACAGGTATCGCTGATAAAAGAGGAACGGAGACTCCGGAGGCAAGAAGGCAGATTGGCTGAAGAGCTCGGCCGCATCAACGTCTGGTATGGGGACCGGACCCAAAGAGAAAGGAAAGGGATGCAGCAGATTAAAGAGTACCGCATGGAGCTTCGGGAGCAGGACCGTCAAACGCAACAGAAGGAGGAGGCGAAGCGCAACGTGGTGCGTCAGCTGCTGGAGGAGCTGGAGAGACAGAGACAGCGACAGGCAGACCTCACAGCCCAGAAGGCCAGAAAGGAGGAAGAAACATCTAAGCGGGAGGAGCTGGAGGAGAATAACCACAAGCTGAAGAGCGAACTTGAGCGAGCGGCCGCTGAGAAGCTGGAGAAGGTGAACAGCAGCCTGCAGCACGGAGGAGAATGAGGAGCGCCTGGAGAGGGAGAATCAGATCCCGAAGAGGAAGAAAGGGAAGCCCCCCCCCCCCCCCCCCACAGCTACAGTGTAGTTATGTCGATGAAAACCTTAGGTCCCAGGCTCCTCCAACAGAGCAACACAATAAAACAGATAATAGTGCAAGTAAATACAATAGAATAGAAGTAGTGCTATAAGAGTCTATATACAAGTGATACATAATGTGTAAGTTGCAAACAGGTGAATGTTATGGATGTTCTGTTGAGTTTGTACGTAAGTCACTTTGATAAAATGAAGTATAAAGAAGAGAGACATATTTTTGGCCGATAACTCCAACACTCTGCAACCGACACACAAACGATATTGACTGCAACAAATGTAAAGGGAAAACGTTTCATTTTGAACTTCTAGCCCTAACTCATTAACGGTCCCTTTAAAGATCTCCTATCATGCTATTTCTAGGCCTATATTATGGGTCTCAGATATATAACAAATATATAAAAAACATGTCTATGATGTGTTTTGCTCAAAATACCAAACAGATCATGCATTTTAGACATCCCTCATACCCCTCTATTCCATCCCTGTTAGAGAAACGCTGATTTTGGGTCCTTAGCTTGAAGAAATAAAAAAAGAGGAGGGGGAGCTAATGCCTGCCCTTAATTCTAGATAACGCTACATGCTGCCGTGACCACATCAAGGATCCTCTCTGAAACAGTCTGGAGCTCAAAGGCTTTCTCTCTCCCGGTTACACCACATGGTGAGTTCCTTTTTACTTCCTGCTTCTTCACACACATGCTCTCCAGTACAGGTTAGCTCTGAGTGTTAGCGGTGCTAATGTAAACACCGACCATATTACGTCCAAAACAGTCAGGCATTGTTTCTGACAGCAGCGTTTCTGATTGGGCCGTGGGTCCACATTTCAGATATTACGTCATATCGGACGCAAATCTGGATCAGCTCCGTTGTTCCCCGTTTTTAGAGATTTGAGTACGGAGGAAAAGAGAGAGGGTTTTATTTTATGACGCTGCGTGAGTTCCCCGACACACCGGGGACACATTGATGTATAGAAGACATCACAAAGTGCATTTTGCATGATAGGTCCCCTTTAAGATAGATGGCCGTATGTCAAGTGAGGACATAAACTCTCTAAAGCACTGTTGGCATCCTTTAAAACGCTGCACTGGGCTACTTCCTGAGACCATGGCTTCACGCCACACTGAGTCTGCAATGATGCCCCTTTCATTTATTCCTTTACAAAAAAAGGAGCACAGATGGTCCACTGCTTTTAAAAGGAAAACACGGCCTGTGTGCATATTTGTGAATATAAGGGGAATAGAGAGGAGAGAAATGAGCATGCTCTTCAGTTCACAGTGAATAATCTCAACTTGAGAGTAAGTGTTACATGGAAGTGCACTCCTTCTCAGGGCTGAAACTGAGCAACTGCAACATTGCAAAGAAGCTGCAGTGAATCAGAAATAGCTTCAGAAGAACTTGCCTGGCTTTCAAGTGCATCTTTTCTTGAAGGCTTTATGGATCTATTGATGATTTATACTTTTCATCCTGGCTCGCGGATGCATATCTTGCTATCTGAAGGGTTGCCTGCAGGGTTTAGACTTCAGTCGAGGCAGAAAAGAGAAAATAATAGACACATTAAAACAGCAGAAAAATATTAAAGAGGTCCCTATTTTGAATTTTGGGGTTTTCCCTTCAGTGTGTTGAAGAGGTCCTCGTGAGTCACTGAGTTTTCAATCATCGTGCAGCCTTAAGCAAAAGTTAAACTACTCTTACATCCAGCTGCTGATCGTGGAAACTGTCAAAAGACGGATGATTGACAAGTTCTGGGGGTGTGTCCTTAACCATATTAAATCACAACAACAATGTAAACACATTCAAACCTGACGATTGATTGACTAAGTAGAACCAGGATATTCTCCCTACCCGAGTGTGTACTTCATCTCTTTGCACGTACAGTACCAGTCGAAAGTTTAGACACACCTTCTCATTCAATGGTTTTTGTTTATTTGAATTATTTTCTGCATTGTAGATTAACGGCCCGTCCACACTACAGCGTCGACAGCGTCGAAAGCTCCAATCTGCCCATTCACTTTCAATGGGGTGACGTCACGTTGCCTCGCTTTTTCGCCGAACTGAATTGTGGGTAGCAGAGCGGTCCGTCTCCGGCGTCAGAAGTTGAACAATGTTCAACTTCTGACGCCGGAGACGCCGGAGTAGCCAGCGCCAGCCAATCAAATCCCGTTTCTGAAAATCTGACAGCTGAAGCCGTAGCCAATCAAACCGCGTCTAAGCTGGGAGAGATATCCCGCCGTTCATTTCTATATTTCAAAAAAAGTCGGAGGAGAAACTAACTATCGCCGTAGCAACTCACCCAGTTTTGTATGACCAGACCCTCTTCACCTACCGGGATACAAACCGGAGGAACCAGGCATGGAGGGAGGTGCAGAGACAGTGGGGGAAACTGGTAGGTTTTCGCCTGTTTGGGGAGTTTATATATATATTGCTCGCATAAAAGCCCCGGGGGTTTTTGCTTTGTATGTCGGGGGCGGGAGATTCATGTGATTGGTTGTTGGTCGTGTTGCTTGAATAAAATCCCCAAGCTACAGACACGCCCAGCTCCAAGCTTTTTTTGAAGCTGTAGTGTGGACGCTCCGTAATACTGAAGACATCAAAACTATGAAAGAACACATATGGAATTATCTAGTAAACAAAAAAGTGTTCGAAAATCCAGAATATGATTTTATTTTGGATTCTTCAAAGCAGCCCCGTTTTGCCTCGATGGCAGCTTCATGAGGTCGTCACCTACATGTTTCTAAATCCTGCTAATGACGATGCCGTGTTATTACAACTCTATTGCAAACAATGTGTGTAACGTAAATAAAAGCACCCACTTGGAACAACAGACCTCACTCCCCTCGCTGCCTCCTCTGCTCTCGATGGAGATGTCTGCTGAAGAGCCCGAGAGAGACAGCAGTAATCATGGAGCCATTCAAGCCGCGCTGCGTGGCCCATTGTTTGTTTTGGCTCACGAAGCCCGGCTTAGTGCTAAACTCCGCTGTCCAGGTTTTATTCACCAAGATCCCACTCCGCAGCACACGCTGACAGAGATACACGTTTTGTTCATCCGATGACGGTGACAATGCGTACTGATAACCGTTTCTCTGTAAACGTCAGATGGAGAAAATATTTTGATCTGGTACAGGACCCACTTCACTATCCGCATATCTTCTTCACGTCTCTTCTACATCAACATGTGTCCCCTCTTCTTCACGTCTCTTCTACATCAACATGTGTCCCCTCTTCTTCATGTCTCTTCTACATCAACATGTGTCCCCTCTTCTTCATGTCTCTTCTACATCAACATGTGTCCCCTCTTCTTCACGTCTCTTCTACATCAACATGTGTCCCCTCTTCTTCATGTCTCTTCTACATCAACATGTGTCCCCTCTTCTCCATGTCTCTTCTACATCAACATGTGTCCCCTCTTCTTCATGTCTCTTCTACATCAACATGTGTCCCCTCTTCTTCATGTCTCTTCTACATCAACATGTGTCCCCTCTTCTTCACGTCTCTTCTACATCAACATGTGTCCCCTCTTCTTCATGTCTCTTCTACATCAACATGTGTCCCCTCTTCTCCATGTCTCTTCTACATCAACATGTGTCCCCTCTTCTTCATGTCTCTTCTACATCAACATGTGTCCCCTCTTCTTCATGTCTCTTCTACATCAACATGTGTCCCCTCTTCTTCACGTCTCTTCTACATCAACATGTGTCCCCTCTTCTTCACGTTTCTTCTACATCAACATGTGTCCCCTCTTCTTCATGTCTCTTCTACATCAACATGTGTCCCCTCTTATTCATGTCTCCTCTACATCAACATGTGTCCCCTCTTCTCCATGTCTCTTCTACATCAACATGTGTCCCCTCTTCTTCATGTCTCTTCTACATCAACATGTGTCCCCTCTTCTTCATGTCTCTTCTACATCAACATGTGTCCCCTCTTCTTCACGTCTCTTCTACATCAACATGTGTCCCCTCTTCTTCACGTCTCTTCTACATCAACATGTGTCCCCTCTTCTTCACGTCTCTTCTACATCAACATGTGTCCCCTCTTCTTCACGTCTCTTCTACATCAACATGTGTCCCCTCTTCTTCATGTCTCTTCTACATCAACATGTGTCCCCTCTTCTTCACGTCTCTTCTACATCAACATGTGTCCTCTCTTCTTCACGTCTCTTCTACATCAACATGTGTCCCCTCTTCTTCACGTCTCTTCTACATCAACATGTGTCCCCTCTTCTTCACGTCTCTTCTACATCAACATGTGTCCCCTCTTCTTCACGTCTCTTCTACATCAACATGTGTCCCCTCTTCTTCATGTCTCTTCTACATCAACATGTGTCCTCTCTTCTCCATGTCTCTTCTACATCAACATGTGTCCCCTCTTCTTCATGTCTCTTCTACATCAACATGTGTCCCCTCTTCTTAATGTCTCTTCTACATCAACATGTGTCCCCTCTTCTTCATGTCTCTTCTACATCAACATGTGTCCCCTCTTCTCCATGTCTCTTCTACATCAACATGTGTCCCCTCTTCTTCATGTCTCTTCTACATCAACATGTGTCCCCTCTTCTTCATGTCTCTTCTACATCAACATGTGTCCCCTCTTCTTCATGTCTCTTCTACATCAACATGTGTCCCCTCTTCTTCATGTCTCTTCTACATCAACATGTGTCCCCTGTTCTTCATGTCTCTTCTACATCAACATGTGTCCCCTCTTCTTCATGTCTCTTCTACATCAACATGTGTCCCCTCTTCTTCATGTCTCTTCTACATCAACATGTGTCCCCTCTTCTTCATGTCTCTTCTACATCAACATGTGTCCCCTCTTCTTCATGTCTCTTCTACATCAACATGTGTCCCCTCTTCTTCATGTCTCTTCTACATCAACATGTGTCCCCTCTTCTTCATGTCTCTTCTACATCAACATGTGTCCCCTCTTCTTCATGTCTCTTCTACATCACCATGTGTCCCCTCTTCTTCATGTCTCTTCTACATCAACATGTGTCCCCTCTTCTTCATGTCTCTTCTACATCAACATGGGTCCCCTCTTCTTCATGTTTCTTATACATCAACATGTGTCCCCTCTTTCTCATGTGTCTTCTACATCAACATGTGTCCCCTCTTTCTCATGTGTCTTCTACATCAACATGTGTCCCCTCTTTCTCATGTCTCTTCTACACCTTTTCTTAATATAATTTTAAAATGGTAAGAAACTTCATAAAACCCTAATTCCCCCTCGGATAAATCAAGTATTGGGATCCTTCATTCAGGGCTAAAGTGTGTTGAGATGATCAGAAATTGTCACCACTAAAAGGTTGCCAGTATATTTTTAAACAAGGTATACCTACACCCACACATCCCCTCTGCACACACACACACACACACACGTTTATCTGAGGCCTCGTTTTCAGGGCACGAGGGACTTCTCGGTGAGACTCCGTATATTTTCTCATGAATATTCGGTGTGAAACCGACTAGCCCCAGATGTAAGCATTAGGCAGAACTGGGCCACGTTCATAATTGAAGAACTACATTCAACTTTAAAGCGTATCCACACTGCTGATTCCCTATTACGCTTTTCTGGGGTGTTCCCTTCCCTGTGTGTTATAAAGGTTTTAGTGCATGTAAATGGTCTGCAATGGCTTAAATCCCTGGGTTCCATCCAGAGGGAGTTTCTCTTCAACACACGTTATTCACAATATCATTACAAAAACATGTTGAAATTATCATGGAGGATCTGTACCAAAAACACGACCTTTCGTTAAGTCTGTATACTGTTTGTCGACCAGGACTTCTCTGAAGCCCCACAATACTGCATTCATTTCAGATACTTTGCCTCTTACTGCGCATTGGAAATGGTACTAGTCCATATAAATATTTCAACACATGCGTGCAGCCTTAAACTGGAGATTATACGTTTTTACAGTCAGAAATTCGATTTTTAGTCTTCAGTGGCGAACCGTGTCTATCACAACTGGACCTTCTGTAGACACACACACCCCCCCCCCCCCCCCCCCTCCCTCCGCGGCATTTTAATGTCCGTCTTCTCACTGAATTGTCGTCTTGAAAAGGGTACTCACAACAACTTCATCTTCACCTGTTGCATTTCAACGTTAAAAACAATACGACGGGAAACAGGAGAACTCTGAAAGAATACGCCCATTGGCTTCAAATCAATATCTGATTGGTTGATCAAACTGTCAGTCCGAACGTACGCTCTCATTCAGTGCAACGGCCAGGGCGTTCGATCAAGGATGTCGAATACCTTGTTGAAGGATATTCTACCCAGAGACCCAGAATAAGATCTGATTGGTTGATCAAACTGTCAGTCCGAACGTACGCTCTCATTCATAGCAACGGCCAGGGCGTTCGATCAAGGATGTCGAATACCTTGTTGAAGGATATTCTACCCAGAGACCCAGAATAAGATCTGATTGGTTGATCAAACTGTCAGTCCGAACGTACGCTCTCATTCAGTGCAACGGCCAGGGCGTTCGATCAAGGATGTCGAATACCTTGTTGAAGGATATTCTACCCAGAGACCCAGGACACGATCTGATTGGTTGCTTTCTTTTCCAACACAAACCACTGAAATGCGTAGTGCATGGTCCGGACAAACAAATCAACGTAACACTGTAATATTACAGATCAACAACACGGATACCATTCTTATTCAATTACATTTTATTTATATAATTAAATCGATGTTGTGTTTGTTTTATCTGAGGGTTCCAGGGTTTCTCTGAATACCTTGACGGCCCTGACGGTTTGCCACTGGTAAATAAGAGCGAGACATCTGCATCAATAACTTGTTTGCCTTCTTTGTTATGACAAGCTGCAAGGAAGCAAATACAGCACACACACCTTGAGTGTGTTAATGAATGGCCAGACAGGAAATTGATGCTGCCAACAAAGACGAGGGCTCGATGATCTCCAGGGAGCCGTGAGTCAGAGCGTCTGGGAAACAAACTAATGTCACAGAGAGGGAGGAGCGGAGCTAACATCTGGAGGGAGGACGTCAGAGCGGTTAGATAACACCGATGGAGGCAAAAGGTGCACTGATAACTTATTTACACTCAATCTATGACCTACTTGTGATATTCCTCACTACAGGTAGCACTGGGGCTTTTGTTTCGCTCATCTGTGGCGTTCCCATTTAGATCATTGCAGGACAGTATTAGCCGACAAAATGTATTAAAGGTCCCCGATTATACTGTTTTCATACACCAAACAGATCATTGCAGCATTACCCATAATCCCCTCTGTTTCAGCCCTGTTTCCAAAGTGCTGATTCTCTGTCTGTTACTTTAGATGAAAATAAGGAGCCCCTCCCCACGCCCCTCTGAGAGAGGTTTGGTTACAAAGAACTCAATGGTGCTCTAGGAGGAGATTCAGGTGATAAGGGGGGGGGGGGGGGGTTACCTTGGTTGCTGATTGGCTAATGGTTACTCAAGACAACACATCGTTATGACATCATAAAGTGGCCAAAATCTGATCAGCTTTTTATAGAAATGGATCAAAAAGAGAGAGAATCTTTGTTCCTGAAACTTTCAGAGTTGGATTTGCATATAACACTGTTGCTGCCGGAGCCTGAGAAACTCCGCCAGCGGTCATACGATGGCTTAGATGCCCTCACGAACGGCCCGATGTTGCTACGATCACAGCCGAATTTGAACATTTCCTTTATCGGGTGTCCATCGGGTTGTTTTATTGCACGACAAAATCATGTAAACATATTATGTAAATAACCCAATTTGTGTTCTGTGAAACTAAAAAGGATATAATATATTATTTTGAAGGCGAGTTGACAGAAAGTTGTTGTTGCTACGGAAACAACATGACGGAGAAAACGTAATCTTCTACATATAAAGACGGATAAAGTAAAGAACAAAGTCTGAAGATATCAGTACAGTATCATAGTACTGTAACATAATTGTTTTTGGTACTTTCATTGCAGTTGTATTTCTTCAATGTAATGTAAATGTTGCCTTCGTGTGTGGTTCGGGGCCATCTTCGTGCGAAATTCACAATTCCATATTCGTGTGTCCATCGGGTGTCAACTTCGGGACAGTGTGACAGGGGCCTTAACGAAAAGCAGCGCATACAAAACGCTGCAAAACTTACATATATTGACTTATTATCTCAATTAAAGTAGTTTCAATATAATAATATGTTCGTATTGATAAATAGGAATTAGCGTGAACATTATTTAACACTTGCCATGGGTTAACAATACGATAAAATGCCTGTACCACCTCACAATCCTCCCTTTCTTGCTGTTGTTACTGAACAACGTTGGCCCTTATTCTCAGGCTTCAGATAGCTTATTGGGGTGTCCCATTTTTAAACTTGTTTTGTGAATTAAAAACTGAATTAAAATGAATAACCTGTTTCATTCATTATCATTTGCTCTGGATGCCAGCTGAATGCCTGCGAGGGAAAGATACAGAAACAACCGAACAACCAGACGAGTCGAGGCTCTCAAAATAACAGATTTGTTGTCTGCTATGTTCTCTCTGCATAACAAATATGCCGTCCATTGTTCACTCTCTCTTCACATGTTGGGTTAGTGTTCAGTCGCACTGCTTTCACCACCTGCCCACTCCTTTAACACACCACGTTATATCGAAATCATCTCCACAAATCAACCCACTATAAAGCTAAGTCCACCGCTGGCTACATTTTGGAAGCTACAAATTAGCATTAAAATGATGAAGGGTCATACGGAGAGATAATGGACCTCTCACAGGTACTTTTGGGACACTTCAAAGCATTTAGAAAGCACGAGGACTTCACTCATAACGAGCAATTATCCAAAGTGTTCACATGACGGGGACGGTTTAACTTTTAAACTGAAACTGGAAGAGAGGGTTTGGGTAGAAGGAGTGGGAGTTACAAAAATACAAAAATAAAGATGCATTCAAAAGCAAAACAACCAACATATGGTGAGGGGTCGCAGGTGTACCTCAGTCCTTTAGAAACCACATGAAGTAGTTTATTCAACTTAAATAAACTCTGTATAATTCATACATTTGAGCCACAATAGAGTCAGCATTTCACCACGTCCTGTTCCCTCGTCTCAGAGCCAATGGGATCTCTCCGTAGGACTTTAGAAAATATCTGGAAATAAGGTCTGTGGTTGAGACACATTGAAGAGACGGATCACGTTTTGTTCTACAACGTTAAATCCATCAGCAGTGACGCCACTGGAGATTTCTGAAGAGTTGACGTGTCTGAAGAGCGATGGTTGCTACCAAGTGGCTGAATAGGACTACAGAAGTTGTGAAGGACGTCAGTACGCCGAACACGTAAACACTCCTCTAAGTTTCTTTGCCCTGATCTGCTTGGAAGCAAGTTCCTGCCTCCTGCAGACTGTTAAAACAAAAGCTTCAACTTGAACAACTTTGATTCTGTGTGTTTGAATATGGATCTTGAGTCGGCGTGACTTTGAAGCAGCGACCCGGCTGTAGTTCCTTTATAGCACAACGTTAGCATTTTGCTTCTGGCGACTAGATTTATGATTCGAACATTATAAAAGTAGGGTAGACATGTGGAGATTATCCGGCATTTATCAAACAGCTTCGTTTTCC